>NW_021823289.1:30000-49395 GCF_901001165.1 Salmo trutta
ACCACAGGCTTCACCACAGGCCTCACCACAGTCCTCACCACAGGCTTCACCACAGTCCTCATCACAGTCCTCACCACAGGCCTCACCACAGGCCTCACCACAGGCCTCACCACAGTCCTCACCACAGGCCTCACCACAGTCCTCACCACAGTCCTCACCACAGCCCTCACCACAGGCTTCACCACAGTCCTCATCACAGTCCTCACCACAGTCCTCACCATGCAAGCAGAAAGATGTAGCTTTTACGGACATGCTCATTGGCTTGTTGACGTCGGTAGTCATTACATACTATACTGTGCTTACAGCAACTGTGAAATTACAACATCCCTGATAAAGACAAAGTGAAAGTACGAGTGAACAACTTCATATCATGTCTGAACAAAGTTCTTTATTTACTGGAAAGACACAGATAGGAGGTTAGTCATGGAGTGTGTGTGTTCTAGGGAGTGAAACGCACCTTAAGTCAGATATGGCTGAAGGGCCTGATAGCAGATAACAACACCTGACGCTTGGTAATTAACAGAGAGAGAGAGAGAGAGAGAGAAAGAGAGAGGGGGGGTGGAGAGAGAGGGGAGAGATAGGGAGGAGAGAGACAGAGAGAGACATAGAGAGACAGAGAGGGGAGAGAGAGATTGAGAGAGGGTGATGAGGAGAGGGAGGAGTAGAGGGAGAGAGGAGAGAGAGAGAGACAAAGAGAAACAGAGAGACAGAGACAGAGAGGAGAGAGAGATTGAGAGAGAGAGGGCGATGAGGAGTGGGAGAGAAAGAACGAGAGAGAGAGGGAGAGGGAGAGGGAGAGGGAGAGGGAGGAGTAGAGGGAGAGAGGGAATGAGAGAGAGAGGGAGAGAGAGAGAGAGAGAGAGAGAGAGGAGAGAGAGAGAGAGAGAGGGGGAGAGAGAGTGATAGAGAGAGAGGGAGAGGGAGAGGGGGAGAGAAGGGGAGAGGGAGGAGTAGAGGGCGAGAGGGGAGAGAGAGTGATAGAGGGAGAGGGAGAGGGAGAGGGAGAGGGGGAGATGGAGGCTGTCTTTCCACTGAATCCCCGGAGTGAGATAAAAACTAGAGAATTTTCTGTTTACTTTTAAAGGAGTCAAGGGGTGTCACGAGTCAAGGGCTCCCAGCCTGTTATCAGTGTGTGTGTGTGTGTGTGTGTGTGTGTGTGTGTGTGTGTGTGTGTGTGTGTGTGTGTGTGTGTGAGACAACACACAGAGAGGAAGACAACATGTGAGTAATTAAAGGCATGCAACAGTTAGTTGTTGGGTTGACTGACAGTGACTTATACAGTGAGGTGCTGGGTTGACTGACAGTAACTTATACAGTGAGGTGTTGGGTTGACTGACAGTAACTTATACAGTGAGGTGTTGGGTTGACTGACAGTGACATACAGTGAGGTGTTGGGTTGACTGACAGTGACTTATACAGTGAGGTGTTGGGTTGACTGACAGTAACTTATACAGTGAGGTGTTGGGTTGACTGACAGTGACATACAGTGAGGTGTTGGGTTGACTGACAGTGACTTATACAGTGAGGTGTTGGGTTGACTGACAGTGACATACAGTGAGGTGTTGGGTTGACTAGCAGTGACTTATACAGTGAGGTGTTGGGTTGAATGACAGTGATATACAGTGAGGTGCTAGATTGACTGACAGTGACTTATACAGTGAGGTGTTGGGTTGACTGACAGTGACTTATACAGTGAGGTGTTGGGTTGACTGACAGTGACCTATTCAGCATCCAACATGGCACCCTATTCCCTACATAGTGCACTACTTTTGAACAGGCCCCATGGCACCCTATTCCCTACATAGTGCACTACTTTTGAACAGGCCCCATGGCACCCTATTCCCTACATAGTGCACTACTTTTGAACAGGCCCCATGGCACCCTATTCCCTACATAGTGCACTACTTTTGAACAGGCCCCGTAGGGGTCTCGTCTAAAGTAGTGCACTATGAAGGGAATAGGGTGCCATTTTGGGACAGACCCTTATACACTGACACTTAAACTCTCCTTACTCACTCTAAACTGACACGGTAATAATTCCTGTTAAATCCACAGGAATAACTGTCAGTCTTGTTCCTGTAGAAATTCCCCCTTGGTATTCCCATGTTGACAGATTTATTTATTCTGATTTTTTTTTCTTCTTTTTTTTCGAACGGGTTGAATGTTGGGTTTGTTTACTAACTGTGTTCACCTCGTCAGGGCTTCAATACTAACTGAGATAGATATGAATTATTCTATGAGATGATTGGAAAAGAAGCCTACTCATACGACTGTGTGTTCTAGACTTCAGTGTTCTACTTCCAGAGAATAAGGTGAGGTTTCCAGTTCTCCCTGTCAGTGTGTCATGGTTAGTAACGTGTTGGTTCTGGTTGGTTGGATTACCGTTTAAGACATGATCCTGTATGGGAACACTCCCTTTCCTGGGAAAGTCCTGAGAAGTCCGATAATGAAACTAATAACTAGCCTGTTGGTACTGTCCTGACAAGCAGCATGTGCAGACTGGGCCTCAGTTATAACAGCCCCAACAGGCTTGGGCCTCACTCTAACAGTTGCAACCCTGGGCCTCAGTTATAACAGCCCCAACAGGCGTGGGCCTCACCCCAACAGTTGCAACCCTGGGCCTCAGTTATAACAGCCCCAACAGGCTTGGGCCTCACTCTAACAGTTGAAACCCTGGGCCTCAGTTCTAACAGTCCCAACAGGCTTGGGCCTCACTCTAACAGTTGAAACCCTGGGCCTCAGTTCTAACAGTCCCAACAGGCTTGGGCCTCACTCTAACAGTTGCAACCCTGGGCCTCAGTTCTAACAGTCCCAACCCCAGGCCTCAGTTCTAACCCTGGGCCTCAGTTCTAACAGTCCCACAGTCCCCAACGATCCTGGGCCTCACCCCAACAGTTCCAATCCCGGGCCCAGTTCCAACCCCGGTCCTCATTTTCCAACCCTGGGTCTCAGCTCCAACCCTGGGCCTCATTTCCAACCCTGGGTCTCAGCTCCAACCCTGGGTCTCAGCTCCAACCCTGGGACTCAGCTCCAACCCTGGGACTCAGCTCCAACCCTGGGCCTCAGCTCCAACCCTGGGACTCAGTGCCTACCCTGGGCCTCAGTTCTGTTTTTGTTATTCTGTCTCTCACTGTTCAAATAAATTTACTATTAAAATTATAGACTGGTCATTTCTTTGTCAGTGGGCAAACGTACAAAATCAGCAGGGGATCAAATACTTTTTTCCCCTCACTGTACAACCTAGCCTACGAATGAAAGTTTCTAACAGAGATGCACATGTGAGCCATTTGCCTTGGATCCTCAGTCACGAGAGTTGTGGTTAAGTAATTCTACATGATACTCAAATTTTCATGAGGTTGCTACAACCTAACCTACAAGTGAAAGTTTAAAACATAGGTGCACATTTCGAGAGAGAAATTTGAATAATCAAGGTGACCGCCTTGCACACTGCATCTAGCTGCCTTGCCTGCATCTAGCTGATCTAGGGTGTAATTATTAGTCCAAACAGTAGTTGCAACCAAAACAGACAAATTCAGGTAGGTCTATCCCCGTTTCGTTCCGTGTGCTTCCGTTTAAGAAACGTTTTCAACAGAAACGGATGAATGAATACATCATAGCAGCCTCATACAAACAACATCATCACTTTGCTCGTGGTATAATTCCTTCTCACATCTAGGGGTTCTCCTCTTCTCACCTTTTCCCTTCGCTTGTGGACTTCAGCTGTCTGAGACCAGGTGAAGAAAACCCTCTCCAAGCCAAACTTTAATACCATAACCACTAACCGCTACACACAGCCTACATCATTGTCACCACATCAGCTAAACATCATAGTCAACTTACCTACTAGAACTAACGCGTTAGTAAACCCCCTACAATCACACAGTACAGTGTACAGCAAGCAGTCTAGCAGGTACACCGGTGGGCCTCAGTGGCAATACATTTATAAAACAGAATGCTTACCTTGACTTGGAAGAGTTCTAGTGTTGGATGGCTTTAGCCAGCTTGCTAACATACATAGCAGTCCTCTCTGTTTGAGCCAGATGTTTGAGTAGGATAAATTAGCTAGCTAAGTAAGCAGGCTGCATCACAACCGGACGTGATTGTGAGTCCCATAGGGCGGCGCACAGTTGGTCCAGTATCGTCCGGGATTGGCTGGGGTAGGCAGTCATTGTAAATAAGAATTTACCTGACTTGCAGAGTTAAATTAAGGTTACATTTTTTATGACATATAGCTAACTCTCTTTTGCTTCTCCTTAATTTTTGAAGAAATTAATTTGTTCAAACTGTTCAACTATTGTCTTTCTCTCTGAGTCAACTACTCACTACATTTTATGTACTGCAGTGCTAGCTAGCTGTAGCTTATGCTTTTAGTACTAGATTCATTCTCTGATCCTTTGGTTGGGTGGACAACATGTCAGTTCCTGCTGCAAGAGCTCTGATAGGTTGGAGGACATCCTCCGGAAGTTGTCATAATTACTGTGTAAGTCTATGGAACCATGATCCTCCTAGGTTTTGTATTGAAATCAATGTACTCAGAGGAGGACGGAAAATAGCTGTCCTCCGGCTATACCATGGCGCTACCCTAGAGGGTGCTGTTCAGGCTACTGTAGACCTTCATTGCAAAATAGTGTGTTTTAATCAGTTATTTGGCGACGTGATTACATTTAGTATAGTTTTATCTAAAAAGGATCACTTTTTTTTTGTGTTTCACTATTTTTATGAAATTCACTAAGTAGGATGGTCCTCCCCTTCCTCCTCTGAGGAGCCTCCACTGGTATGTGTGTCTCTGTGTGGTAACTCTACCCCCATGCTCCAGCTCCTTCATTCCCTTTATCCCCACGACAGACATGGCCTGTTGACACCAGAAGGTTATCCATGTAGCTCACACAACAACACTATTAGCACAGCAGGGTCATACGCAGATAACAGACATGAGGGACGGAGCTCGTGAACCGTGACAAGTTAAGGGTTCACTGGGGCTTGGTTCAAATAAGGAAGTAATATCTAAACCACAATTGGTATACAGTAGGTTTCTCTGTTGCACTTACAGCGCCAATGGAGGCTGTAGTACTTATTCATAGATGTACATATTCTTATTCATTCCTTTGCACTTGTGTGTATAAGGAAGTTGTGAAGTTGTTAGTTTAGATATTACTGCACAGTCAGAACTAAAAGCACAAGCATTTCGCATTAACATCTGCTAACCATGTGTATGTGACAAATAATATTGGATTTGACATTGGTACAGTATTTATTTTACTAGGCAGGTCAGTTAAGAACAAATTATTATTTTCAATGACAGCCTAGGAACAGTGGGTTAACTGCCTTGTTCAGTGGCAGAACGACAGATTTGTAGCTTGGGGATTCAATCCAGCAACCTTCCGGGATCTGAACTTGCAACCTTTTGATTGTTAGTCCAACACTCTAACCACTAGGCTACCCTGCCTCGGTATAATGGATTATATGGGGGAATCCAATTAAACACTCACACTATGTTTGGTTCTATTCACCCAACAGCCTATTTACAGTGCATTCGGAAAGTACTCAGACCCCTTGACTTTTTCCACATTTTGTTACGTTACAGGCTTATTCTAAAATTGATTCAATCATTTTTCACCTTCATCAATCTACACACAATACCTCAATAATGAAAAAGCAAATACTGTTTTTCATAAATTCTTGCTAAGTATTCAGACACTTTCCTCAGTACCTTGTTGAAGCACCTTTGACAGCGATTACAGTCTCAAGTCTTCTTGGGTACAAGCTTGGCACACCTGTATTTGGGGGAGTTTCTCCCATTCCTCTCTGCAGATCCTCTCAAGCTCTGTAAGGTTGGATAGGAAGCATCACTGCACAGCTATTTCAGGTCTCTCCAGAGATGTTAGATCGGGTTCAAGTTCGGGCTCTGGCTGGGCCACTCAAGGACATTCAGAGACTTGTCCCGAAGCCACTCCTGCATTGTCTTGGCTGTGTGCTTAGGGTCGTTGTCCTGTTGGAAGGAGAACCTTCACCCCCAGTCTGAGGTCCTGAGTGCTCTGGAGCAGGTTTTCATCAAGGATCTGTCTCTACTTTGCTCCGTTCATCTTTCCCTCGATCCTTACTAGTCTCCCAGTCCCTGCCACTGAAAAACATCTCCACAACATGATTCTGCCACCACCGATGCTTCACCGTAGAGATGGTGCCAGGTTTCCTTCAAAAGTGACACTTTCGGTGCCTTTGGCAAAACTCCAAGCGGGCTGTCATGTGGCTTTTCCTGAGGAGAGGCTTCCGTCTGGCCACTCTACCATAAAGACCTGATTGGTGCAGAGATGATTGTCCTTCTGGAAGGTTCTCCCATCTCCACAGAGGAACTCTGGAGCTCTGTCAGAGTGACCATCGGGTTCATGGTCACCTCCCTAACCAAGGCCCTTCTCCCTCGATTGCTCAGTTTGGCCGGGCGGCCAGCTCTAGGGAGGAGTCTTGGTGGGTCCAAATTTCTTCCATTTAAGAATGATTGAGGTCACTGTGTTCTTGGGGACCTTCATGTTGCAGAAATGTTTTGGTAGCCTTCCCCAGATCTGGGCCTTGACACAATCCTGTCTCAGAGGCTCTACTACGGACAATTCCTTGGACCTCATGGCTTGGTTTTTACTCTGACATGCACTGTCAACTGTGGGACCTTATATAGACAGGTGTGTGCCTTTCCAAATCATGTCCAAATCAATTGAATTTACCACAGGTGGACTCCAATCAAGTTGTAGAAACATCTCAAAGGATGATCATGGAAACAGGATGAGTCTCATAGCAAAGGGTCTGAATACTTATGTAAATAAGTAACTTCTGTTTTTTATTTATAATAAATTTGCAAAAATGTTTAAAAACCTGAATTTCCGTTTTTAGCGTTATTGGCTATTGTATGTAGAGTGATTAATTTAATCAATGTTATTAATTAGGCTGTAACGTAACAAAATGTGAAATGGGAACTGGTCTGAATGCACTGTTTATCCCTCAATTAAAAAACACTTGAATGTTCAGGGGCTCTAGTGAATCGGTAATCACGGAAATTCTGCTTTACAGAGTGAAATTTAAAGCCAACGTTCCCTATTTAGCAGAGACTGGCATTCATGTAAACACCTCATATGTCGGTCCAATCGGAAATTACCTTTACAATTCTATTGCGGAATCTGTAACGTTCAACTTTCCAGATTGACTAGAGCCCATGGTTCTTGTGTGGTGTATATGGGGGGAATCAGTTCACACCATGGTTCTAGTGTGGTGGTAATGGGGGGAATCCAGTTTCACACCATGGTTCTAGTGTGGTGGTAATGGGGGAATCCAGTTCACACCATGGTTCTAGTGTGGTGGTAATGGGGGAATCCAGTTCACACTATGGTTCTAGTGTGGTGGTAATGGGGGAATCCAGTTCACACCATGGTTCTAGTGTGGTGGTAATGGGGGAATCCAGTTCACACTATGGTTCTAGTGTGGTGGTAATGGGGGGAATCCAGTTTCACACTATGGTTCTAGTGTGGTGGTAATGGGGGAATCCAGTTCACACACCATGGTTTCTAGTGTGGTGGTAATGGGGGAATCCAGTTCACACTATGGTTCTAGTGTGGTGGTAAGGGGGGAATCCAGTTCACACTATGGTTCTAGTGTGGTGGTAATGGGGGAATCCAGTTCACACTATGGTTCTAGTGTGGTGGTAATGGGGGGAATCCAGTTCACACCATGGTTATAGGTGTGGTGGTAATGGGGAATCCAGTTCACACCATGGTTCTAGTGTGTGGTAATGGGGGGAATCCAGTTCACACCATGGTTCTAGTGTGGTGGTAATGGGGGGGAATCCAGTTCACACCATGGTTATAGTGTGGTGGTAATGGGGGGAATCCAGTTCACACCATGGTTCTAGTGTGGTGGTAATGGGGGGAATCCAGTTCACACCATGGTTTTAGTGTGGTGGTAATTGGGGGGAATCCAGTTCACACCAGTGGTTATAGTGTGGGTGGTAATTGGGGGGGAATCCAGTTCACACCATGGTTCTAGTGTGGTGGTAATGGGGGAATCCAGTTCACACTATGGTTCTAGTGTGGTGGTAATGGGGGAATCCAGTTCACACCATGGGTATAGTGTGGTGGTAATGGGGGGAATCCAGTTCACACAATGGTTTCTAGTGTTGTGGTAATGGGGGGAATCCAGTTCACACCATGGTTCTAGTGTGGTGGTAATGGGGGGAATCCAGTTCACACCATGGTTATAGTGTGGTGGTAATGGGGGAATCCATTCACACCATGGTCGAGTGTGGTGGTAAGGGGGGAATCCAGTTCACACCATGGTTCTAGTGTGGTGGTAATGGGGGGAATCCAGTTCACACCATGGTTCTAGTGTGGTGGTAAGGGGGGGAATCCAGTTCACACCATGGTTCTAGTGTGGTGGTAATGGGGGAATCCAGTTCACACTATGGTTCTAGTGTGGTGGTAATGGGGGGAATCCAGTTCACACCATGGTTATAGTGTGGTGGTAATGGGGGGAATCCAGTTCACACCATGGTTATAGTGTGGTGGTAATGGGGGGAATCCAGTTCACACCATGGTTCTAGTGTGGTGGTAATGGGGGAATCCAGTTCACACCATGGTTCTAGTGTGGTGGTAATGGGGGGAGCCAGTTCACACTATTGGTTCTAGTGTGTGGGGTGGTAATGGGGGGAATCCAGTTCACACCATGGTTATAGTGTGGTGGTAATGGGGGGAATCCAGTTCACACCATGGTTATAGTGTGGTGTAATGGGGGGAATCCAGTTCACACCTGGTTATATGTGGTGGTAATTGGGGGATCCAGTTCACACTATGGTTCTAGTGTGGTGGTAATGGGGGAATCCAGTTCACACCATGGTTCTAGTGTGGTGGTAATGGGGGGAATCCAGTTCACACTATGGTTCTAGTGTGGTGGTAATGGGGGGAATCCAGTTCACACCATGGTTCTAGTGTGGTGTAATGGGGGGAATCCAGTTCACACCATGGTTCTAGTGTGGTGGTAATGGGGGGAATCCAGTTCACACCATGGTTCTAGTGTGGTGGTAATGGGGGAATCCAGTTACACTATGGTTCTAGTGTGTGTGGTAAGTGGGAGAATCCAGTTCACACCATGGTTCTAGTGTGGTGTAAGGGGGGAATCCAGTTCACAACCATGGTTCTAGTGTGGTGGTAATGGGGAATCCAGTTCACACTATGGTTCTAGTGTGGTGGTAATGGGGGAAGCCAGTTCACACCATGGTTATAGTGTGGTGGTAATGGGGGAATCCAGTTCACACCATGTTCTAGTGTGGTGGTAATGGGGGAATCCAGGTTCACACACATGGTTCTAGTGTGGTGTAATGGGGGAATCCAGTTCACACTATGGTTCTAGTGTGGTGGTATGGGGGGAATCCATTTCACACCATGGTTCTAGTTGTGGTGGTAATGGGGGAATCCAGTTCACACCATGGTTCTAGTGTGGTGGTAATGGGGGAATCCAGTTCACCACCATGGTTTCTAGTGTGGTGGTAATGGGGAATCCATTCACACCATGGTTCTAGTGTGGTGGTAATGGGGGAATCCAGTTCACACCATGGTCCTAGTGTGGTGGTAATGGGGAATCCAGTTTCACACTATGTTTCTAGTGTGGTGTAATGGGGGAATCCAGTTCACACCATGGTTCTAGTGTGGTGGTAATGGGGGAATCCAGTTCACACTATGGTTCTAGTGTGGTGGGTAATGGGGGGAATCCAGTTCACACTATGGTTCTAGTGTGGCGGTAATGGGGAATCCAGTTCACACTATGGTTCTAGTGTGCGGTAATGGGGGAATCCCATTTCACCACTATGGTTCTAGTGTGGTGGTAATGGGGGGAATCCAGTTCACACTATGGTTCTAGTGTGGCGGTAATGGGGGAATCCAGTTCACACTATGGTTCTAGTGTGGCGGTAATGGGGGAATCCAGTTCACACTCTGGTTCTAGTGTGGTGGTAATGGGGGAATCCAGTTCACCCATGGTTCTAGTGTGGTGGTAATGGGGGGAATCCAGTTCACACTATGGGTTCTAGTGTGGTGGTAATGGGGGAATCCAGTTCACACTATGGTTCTAGTGTGGTGGTAATGGGGGGAATCCAGTTCACACCATGGTTCTAGTGGTGGTGGAATGGGGGGAATCCAGTTCACACCATGTTTCTAGTGTGGTGGTAATGGGGGATCCAGTTCACACCATGTTGAATGCAATTCAGCCAAACAGCCTATTTTTATCCCATTACACAGTGGTGGAAAAAAGTACCCAATTGTCATACTTGAGTAAAAGTATAGATACTTTAATAGAAAGTTACTCAAGTAAGTGAAAGTCACCCAGTAAAATACTACTTGAGTAAAAGTCTAAAATATTTGGGTTTTAAATATACTGAAGTATCTAAAGTAAAAGTATAAATCATTTCAAATTCCTTCTATTAAGCAAAGCAGCGTCATCATTTTCTTGTTTTTAAAATTGATGGATAGCCAGGGGCACACTCATACATCATATACAAAAATATACATTTGTGTTTAGTGAGTCCGCCAGATCAGAGGCAGAACGGATAACCATATGTTGTCTTGATAAGTGTGTTAATTTGACAATTTTCCTGTCCTGCTGTAACGCCCTGGCTATAGAGATTTTTGTTCTCTATTTTTGGTTAGGCCAGGGTGTGACATGGGTGGGCGTTCTAGGTTTCTTTTTCTATGTTGGTGGTTTTCTTTGTTTCGGCCGTGTGTGGCTCTCAATCAGGAACAGGTGTAGATCGTTGTAGCTGATTGAGAGTCATACATAGGCAGCCTGTTTTTCCTTTGGGGTTTGTGGGTGAATGTTTTCTGTTTAGTGTGTATTCCTGACAGAACTGTTTCTGGTCGTTTTTTGGTTTCTTTTTGGATTGTGTTCATGTCAGTTCATTAAATCCTAATGATGAACACATCCTCCGCTGCACCTTGGTCTCATTGCAACGATGGCCGTTACACCTGCTAAGCATTCAAAATGTAACTTGAGGTACTTTTGGGTGTCAGGTTAAATGTATGGAGTAAAAAGTTGTCAAGTCCTGACCAGTAAAAGGGGTTATTTGTTATTGTAGTTTGGGTCAGGGCGTGGCAGGGGGTGTTTGGTTTTGTATGGTTCGGGTTTTTTGGTTTATGTTCTACATTTTCTATTTCTATGTGTTTATCTAGTTTTTCTATTTCTATGTTTGGGGTGTTGGTAGGACCTCCAATTAGAGGCAGCTGGGTTGTCGTTGACTCTATTGGAGGCCATATTTAGTTGGGGTTTGTTTTCACTTGTGTTGTGGGTGGTTGTTTCCTGTATAGTCGTGCAGTCTTACGGACTGTTTTCGTCGTTTGTTTTGTTTAAGTGTTTTTTCTTTCAATAAAAAAGATGATCAATATACCCGCTGCATTTTGGTCTACCTACAACGACGCATGTGACAAAAGTACATTATTTTCTTAAGGAATGTAGTGAAGTAAAAGTAAAAGTTGTCAAAAAAATATAAATAGTAAAGTACAGATACCCCCCAAAACACACTTAAGTAGTACTTTGAAGTATTTTACTGGTCACATACACATATTTAGTAGATGTTATGGCTGATGTAGCCAAATGCAATACCACCTCTCAAGTACTCCTTTCCTAGACAAGAGACAAACTTTCTCTGAGTCTGACTGGACCAAAGATACGAGGGAACAAACTGTCCACTCGTTTCAACACACATTCCTGTCGCTCTGAAATCTGACACTACAAATACTGATGAACAACAGCATCTTGGCCCTAACTGTCTAAACTAACCCCTTAACCCTGTTGCTCATCCTTCCACAGTGCAAACGTCAGAATCTACACTAAGCCAACGGATAAACAGCTTCCTGACTATAACCTTCCTAACACTCTAAGGTGTGTCCCAAAATAGCACCCTGTTCCATATATACACCACCCTACGGGCCCTGATCAAAAGTACTTCTGTTTCTAGCTCCAACAGTACAGTAATACCTAATGCTTGTGTTTCTAGCTCCAACAGTACAGTAATACCTAATGCTTGTGTTTCTAGCTCCAACAGTAATACCTAATGCTGTGTTTTCTAGATCCACAGTACAGTAATACCTAATGCTTGTGTTTCTAGCTCCAACAGTATACCTAATGCTTGTGTGTTCTACTCCAACAGTACAGTAATACCTAATGCTTGTGTTCTAGCTCCAAGAGTATACCTAATGCTTGTGTTTCTAGCTCCAACAGTACAGTAATATCTAATGCTTGTGTTTCGAGCTCCAACGTACAGTAATACCTAATGCTTGTGTTTCTAGCTCCAACAGTACAGTAATACCTAATGCTTGTGTTTTCTAGCTCCAACAGTAATACCTAATGCTTGTGTTTCTACAGTACTTCCAACAGTACAGTAATACCTAATGCTTGTGTTTCTAGCTCCAACAGTACAGTAATAACCTAATGCTTGTGTTTCTAGCTCCACATACAGTAATACCTAATGCGTGTGTTCTAGCTCCAACAGTAATACCTAATGCTTGTGTTTCTAGCTCCAACAGTACAGTAATACCTAATGCTTGTGTTTCTAGCTCCAACAGTACAGTAATACCTAATGCTTGTGTTTCTAGCTCCAACAGTAATACCTAATGCTTGTGTTTCTAGCTCCAACAGTAATACCTAATGCTTGTTTTCTAGCTCCAACAGTACAGTAATACCTAATGCTTGTTTTCTAGCTCCAACAGTAATACCTAATGCTTGTGTTTCTACAGTAGCTCCAACAGTACAGTAATACCTAATGCTTGTGTTTCTAGCTCCAACAGTACAGTAATACCTAATGCTTGTGTTTGTAGCTCCAACAGTACAGTAATACCTAATGCTTGTGTTTCTAGCTCCAACAGCACAGTAATACCTAATGCTTGTGTTTCTAGCTCCATCAGTACAGTAATACCTAATGCTTGTGTTTCTAGCTCCAACAGTACAGTAATACCTAATGCTTGTGTTTCTAGCTCCAACAGTAATACCTAATGCTTGTGTTTCTAGATCCAACAGTACAGTAATACCTAATGCTTGTGTTTCTAGCTCCAACAGTAATACCTAATGCTTGTGTTTCTAGCTCCAACAGTACAGTAATACCTAATGCTTGTGTGTTCTAGCTCCAAGAGTAATACCTAAGCTTGTGTTTCTAGCTCCAACAGTACAGTAATATCTAATGCTTGTGTTTCTAGCTCCAACAGTAACAGTAATACCTAATGCTTGTGTTTCTAGCTCCAACAGTAACAGTAATACCTAATGCTTGTGTTTCTAGCTCCAAACAGTAATACCTAATGCTTGTGTTTCTACAGTAGCTCCAACAGTACAGTAATACCTAATGCTTGTGTTTCTAGCTCCAACAGTACAGTAATACCTAATGCTTGTGTTTCTAGCTCCAACAGGTACAGTAATACCTAATGCTTGTGTTTCTAGCTCCAACAGTAATACCTATGCTTGTGTTTCTAGCTCCAACAGTACAGTAATACCTAATGCTTGTGTTCCTAGCTCCAACAGTACAGTAATACCTAATGCTTGTGTTTCTAGCTCCAACAGTAATACCTAATGCTTGTGTTTCTAGCTCCAACAGTAATAACCTAATGCTTGTGTTTTCTAGCTCCAACAGTACAGTAATACCTAATGCTTGTGTTTCTAGCTCCAACAGTAATACCTAATGCTTGTGTTTCTACAGTAGCTCCAACAGTACAGTAAATACCTAATGCTTGTGTTTCTAGCTCCAACAGTAACAGTAATACCTAATGCTTGTGTTTGTAGCCTCCAACAGTACAGTAATACCTAATGCTTGTGTTTCTAGCTCCAACAGCACAGTAATACCTAATGCCTTGTGTTTCTAGCTCCATCAGTACAGTAATACCTAATGCTTGGTTTCTAGCTCCAACAGTACAGTAATACCTAATGCTTGTGTTTCTAGCTCCAACAGTAATACCTAATGCTTGTGTTTCTAGCTCCAACAGTACAGTAATACCTAATGCTTGTGTTTCTAGCTCCAACAGTACAGTAATACCTAATGCTTGGGTTTCTAGCTCCAACAGTAATACCTAATGCTGTGTGTTTCTAGCTCCAACAGTACAGTAATACCTAATGCTTGTGTTTCTACAGTAGCTCCAACAGTAATATCTAATGCTTGTGTTTCTAGCTCCAACAGTTACAGTAATACCTAATGCTTGTGTTTCTTCTCCACAGTAATACCTAATGCTTGTGGTTTCTACAGTAGCTCCAACAGTACAGTAATACCTAATGCTTGTGTTTCTAGCTCCAACAGTAATACCTAATGCTTGTGTTTCTAGCTCCAACAGTACAGTAATACCTAATGCTTGTGTTTCTACAGTAGCTCCAACAGTAATAGCTAATGCGTGTGTTTCTAGCTCCAACAGTACAATAATACCTAATGCTTGTGGTGTCTAGCTCCAACAGTAATACCTAAGTGCTTGGTGTTTCCAGCTCCAACAGTACAGTAAATACGTAATGTTTGTGTTTCTAGCTCCAACAGTACAGTAATACCTAATGCTTGTGTTTCTAGCTCCAACAGTACAGTAATACCTAATGATTGTGTTTCTAGCTCCATCAGTACAGTAATACCTAATGCTTGTGTTTCTAGCTCCAACAGCACAGTAATACCTAACGCTTGTGTTTCTAGCTCCAACAGTACAGTAATACCTAATGCTTGTGTTTCTAGCTCCAACAGTAATACCTAATGCTTGTGTTTCTAGCTCCAACAGTACAGTTATACCTAATGCTTGTGTTTATAGCTCCAACAGTACAGTAATACCTAATGCTTGTGTTTCTAGCTCCAACAGTAATACCTAATGCTTGTGTTTCTAGCTCCAACAGTAATACCTAATGCTTGTGTTTCTAGCTCCAACAGTATATCTAATGCTTTTTTTCTAGCTCCAACAGTAATATCTAATGCTTGTGTTTCTAGTTCCAACAGTAACAAATGTTTGTGTTTCTAGCTCCAACAGTAATACCTAATGCTTATGTTTCTAGCTCCAACAGTACACTAATATCTAATGCTTGTGTTTCTTGCTCCAACAGTACAGTAATACTAATGCTTGTGTTTCTACAGTAGCTCCAACAGTAATACCTAATGCTTGTGTTTCTAGCTCCAACAGTACAGTAATACCTAATGCTTGTGTTTTCTAGCTCCAACAGTAATACCTAATGCTTGTGTTTCTACAGTAGCTCCAACAGTACAGTAATACCTAATGCTTGTGTTTCTAGCTCCAACAGTACAGTAATACCTAATGCTTGTGTTTCTAGCTCCAACAGTACAGTAATACCTAATGCTTGTGTTTCTAGCTCCAACAGTAATACCTAATGCTTGTGTTTCTAGCTCCAACAGTACAGTAATACCTAATGCTTGTGTTTCTAGCTCCAACAGTACAGTAATACCTAATGCTTGTGTTTCTAGCTCCAACAGTAATACCTAATGCTTGTGTTTCTAGCTCCAACAGTACAGTAATAACTAATGCTTGTGTTTCTAGCTCCAACAGTAATACCTAATGCTTGTGTTTCTAGCTCCAACAGTACAGTAATACCTAATGCTTGGGTTTCTAGCTCCAACAGTAATACCTAATGCTTGTGTTTCTAGCTCCAACAGTACAGTAATACCTAATGCTTGTGTTTCTAGCTCCAACAGTACAGTATACCTAATGCTTGTGTTTCTAGCTCCAACAGTACAGTAATACCTAATGCTTGTGTTTCTAGCTCCAACAGTAATACCTAATGCTTCTGTTTCTACAGTAGCTCCAACATACAGTAATACCTAATGCTTGTGTTTCTAGCTCCAACAGTAATACCTATGCTTGTGTTTCTAGCTCCAACAGTACTAATACCTAATGCTTGTGTTTCTAGCTCCAACAGTACAGTAATACCTAATGCTTGTGTTTCTAGCTCCAACAGTAATACCTAATGCTTGTGTTTCTAGCTCCAACAGTACAGTAATACCTAATGCTTGTGTTTCTAGCTCCATCAGTACAGTAATACCTAATGCTTGTGTTTCTAGCTCCAACAGTACAGTAATACCTAATGCTTGTGTTTCTAGCTCCAACAGTACAGTAATACCTAATGCTTGTGTTTCTAGCTCCAACAGTAATACCTAATGCTTGTGTTTCAAGCTCCAACAGTACAGTAATACCTAATGCTTGTGTTTCTTCTCCAACAGTAATACCTAATGCTTGTGTTTCTACAGTAGCTCCAACAGTACAGTAATACCTAATGCTTGTGTTTCTAGCTCCAACAGTAATACCTAATGCTTGTGTTTCTAGCTCCAACAGTACAGTAATACCTAATGCTTGTGTTTCTACAGTAGCTCCAACAGTAATATTAATGCTTGTGTTTCTAGCTCCAACAATACAGTAATACCTAATGCTTGTGTTTCTAGCTCCAACAGTAATACCTAATGCTTGTGTTTCTAGCTCCAACAGTACAGTAATACCTAATGCTTGTGTTTCTAGCTCCAACAGTAATACCTAATGCTTGTGTTTCTAGCTCCAACAGTACAGTAATACCTAATGCTTGTGTTTCTAGCTCCAACAGTAATACCTAATGCTTGTGTTTCTAGCTCCAACAGTACAGTAATACCTAATGCTTGTGTTTCTAGCTCCAACAGTACAGTAATACCTAATGCTTGTGTTTCTAGCTCCAACAGTACAGTAATACCTAATGCTTGTGTTTCTAGCTCCAACAGTAATACCTAATGCTTGTGTTTCTAGCTCCAACAGTACAGTAATATATAATGCTTGTGTTTCTAGCTCCAACAGTACAGTAATACCTAATGCTTGTGTTTCTTCTCCAACAGTAATACCTAATGCTTGTGTTTCTACAGTCGCTCCAACAGTACAGTAATACCTAATGCTTGTGTTTCTAGCTCCAACAGTAATACCTAATGCTTGTGTTTCTAGCTCCAACATTGCAGTAATACCTGCTTGTGTTTCTAGCTCCAACAGTACAGTAATACCTAATGCTTGTGTTTCTTGCTCCAACAGTACAGTAATACCTAATGCTTGTGTTTCTAGCTCCAACAGTAAAGTAATACCTAATGCTTGTGTTTCTTGCTCCAACAGTACAGTAATACCTAATGCTTGTGTTTCTAGCTCCAACAGCAGTACCTAATGCTTGTGTTTCTAGCTCCAACAGTACAGTAATACCTAATGCTTGTGTTTCTAGCTCCATCAGTACAGTAATACCTAATGCTTGTGTTTCTAGCTCCAACAGTACAGTAATATCTAATGCTTGTGTTTCTAGCTCCAACAGTACAGTAATACCTAATGCTTGTGTCTCTTGCTCCAACAGTAATACATAATGCTTGTGTTTCTAGCTCCAACAGTACAGTAATACCTAATGCTTGTGTTTCTAGCTCCAACAGTAATACCTAATGCTTGTGTTTCTAGCTCCAACAGTACAGTAATACCTAATGCTTGTGTCTCTTGCTCCAACAGTAATACATAATGCTTGTGTTTCTAGCTCCAACAGTACAGTAATACCTAGCAATACAAAATACAATGCGCACATAATCCGATTTAAAAAAAATAATAATTAAAAAATATGTCAAGGTCTGAGTCGAGCCACTGCAAAGGTTGTCAAGTCAAGTTAATTAACTATTTATTCTGAACTTTACTTCCACTCAGATACACATTCAGATTCAGCTTTAAGGACCTTTCGCCGTGCCTGTACCAGGCCTGTAATTCAGAGTAGGAGGGCTGATCTAGGATCAGATC
This sequence comes from Salmo trutta, assembly GCF_901001165.1. NCBI lineage: Eukaryota > Metazoa > Chordata > Actinopteri > Salmoniformes > Salmonidae > Salmo > Salmo trutta. Next base: position 47,757 of record NW_021823289.1, read on the forward strand.
CCTTAATCATAATGATCTGAACGAATGCACTCCTACTCTGAGACTCTTACTGGGCCCTGGAGTCTCAGTATTGTGATAGCAGGATATGACAAATATGATTTACTGTCTCAACCGCCAACAGTAATAATAATAATAAACACACACACCACACAGAGTACTATAATCCCACTCAATCCAAAACCACAGGAATGTTATGTTGTCAGCCAGCTACTGTGTATGTGATTGGTTTCCAGGAAAGAGAGATAGGTCCAAATGAGACGAGACAAGTCGAGGTGAAGTCAGATGTGACCAGATCTGAGAAGAGAGGTTTTACAGTAAGACGGGGTTAACTGAGACGAGACAAGGTGAGGCCAGATGTACCAGATCTGAGAAGAGAGGTTTTACAGTAAGTGCTACAGTTGGAAGCTGTGGTGGGAGACTTGAAGACATTTATGTTTTATATTTAACACACTCAAAATCAAATCACATCAAATGGTATTTGTCACAACCACGTTTAGCAGATGTTATTGCAGGTGTAGCGAAATGCTTGTGTTCTAGATCCAACAGTGCAGTAATATCTAACAAGTAATATCTAACAATTTCACACACAATAACACAAATCCAAAGTAAAGGAATGGAGTTAAGAATATATAAAATTTGGACGAGCAATGTCAGAGCGGCATAGACTAAGATACAGTAGAATAGGATAGAATACAGTATATACATAGAGATTAGTAATACAAGATATGTAAACATTATTAAAGTGACTAGTGTTCCATTCCTTAAAGTGGCCAGTGATTTAAGTCTATGTATTTAGGGCAGCAGCCTCTAATGTGCTAGTGATGGCTGTTTAACAGTCTGATGGCCTTGAGATAGAAGCTGTTTTTCAGTCTCTCGTTTCTCAGCTTTGATGCACCAGTACTGACTTCACCTTCTGGATGATAGAGGGGTGAACAGGCAGTGGCTCGGGTGGTTGTTGTCCTTGATGATTTTTTTGGGGGGGCCTTCCTGTGACATCGAGTGGTGTAGGTATCCTGGAGGACAGAACACCTCACATCCAGAGCACTAATCATGTAGCTAAGACAACCAGGCCAAGGAAGCCCTTACTAAAAACAACTCCCTCTGTGTGTGTGTGTGTGTTTACATTATCCTGGTGATTTGTTGGTGACTTGGGTCTGTAAGTAACAGAACAAACTGAAAAGCCTCCTGTAGTTAGCCGGCACTAGAGGAGAGACAGGAAAGGAGAGTAGAGAATAGGAGAGAGGGGAGGGAGGGAGGAAAGGAGGAGGAGAGGGGAGGAGGAAAGGAAGGAGGAGAGGGGGGGGGGGAGGAAAGGAGAGGAGGAGAGAGAGGAGGATAGGGGAGAGGAAAGGAAAGGAGAGTAGAGAATAGGAAGGAGGGAGGGGAGAAAGGAGAGGAGGAGAGGGGAGGAGGATAGGGGAGGAGGAAGGAAAGGAGAGTAGAGAATAGGAGAGGAGGAGAGGAAAGGAGAGAGGAGAGGGGGGGAGGAAAGGAGAGAAGGAGAGGGGAGGGGAGGAAAGGAGAGGAGGAGGAGGGGGGGGGAGGAGAGAAGGAGAGAGGGGGGGGGGAAAGGAGAGGAGGAGAGGGGGGGAGGAAAGGAGAGGAGGAGAGGGGGGGAGGAAGGAAGAGAAGGAGAGGT
>NW_021823290.1:0-2500 GCF_901001165.1 Salmo trutta
TGGACTCCAGCGATCTGGAGAAGAATTAAACAACAGACAGACTTGTTCCACTGTATCCAGGTGTGTGTGTGTATCTCACCAGTCTGTCTCTGTATCCAGGTGTGTGTGTATCTCACCAGTCTGTCTCTGTATCCAGGTGTGTGTGTGTATCTCACCAGTCTGTCTCTGTATCCAGGTGTGGGTGTATCTCACCAGTCTGTCTCTGTATCCAGGTGTGTGTTCCTCACCAGTCTGTCTCTGTATCCAGGTGTGTGTTCCTCACCAGTCTGTCTCTGTATCCAGGTGTGTGTGTGTATCTCACCAGTCTGTCTCTGTATCCAGGTGTGTGTTCCTCACCAGTCTGTCACTGTATCCAGGTGTGTGTATCTCACCAGTCTGTCTCTGTATCCAGGTGTGTGTGTGTATCTCACCAGTCTCACTCTGTATCCAGGTGTGTGTGTATCTCACCAGTCTGTCTCTGTATCCAGGTGTGTGTGTATCTCACCAGTCTAACTCTGTATCCAGGTGTGTGTGTGTATCTCACCAGTCTGTCTCTGTATCCAGGTGTGTGTGTATCTCACCAGTCTGTCTCTGTATCCAGGTGTGTGTGTGTATCTCACTAGTCTGTCTCTGTATCCAGGTGTGTGTGTATCTCACCAGTCTGTCTCTGTATCCAGGTGTTTGTTCCTCACCAGTCTGTCTCTGTATCCAGGTGTGTGTTCCTCACCAGTCTAACTCTGTATCCAGGTGTGTGTCCCTCACCAGTCTGTCTCTGTATCCAGGTGTGTGTGTTCCTCACCAGTCTGTCTCTGTATCCAGGTGTGTGTGTGTATCTCACCAGTCTGTCTCTGTATCCAGGTGTGTGTTCCTCACCAGTCTGTCACTGTTTCCAGGTGTGTGTATCTCACCAGTCTGTCTCTGTATCCAGGTGTGTGTGTGTATCTCACCAGTCTCACTCTGTATCCAGGTGTGTGTGTATCTCACCAGTCTGTCTCTTTATCCAGGTGTGTGTATCTCACCAGTCTGTCTCTGTATCCAGGTGTGTGTGTGTATCTCACCAGTCTGTCTCTGTATCCAGGTGTGTGTGTGTATCTCACCAGTCTGTCTCTGTATTCAGGTGTGTGTATCTCACCAGTCTGTCTCTGTATCCAGGTGTGTGTGTGTATCTCACCAGTCTAACTCTGTATCCAGGTGTGTGTGTGTATCTCACCAGTCTGTCTCTGTATCCAGGTGTGTGTGTTCCTCACCAGTCTCACTCTGTATCCAGGTGTGTGTGTATCTCACCAGTCTGTTTCTGTATCCAGGTGTGTGTGTATCTCACCAGTCTGTCTCTGTATCCAGGTGTGTGTGTTCCTCACCAGTCTCACTCTGTATCCAGGTGTGTGTTCCTCACCAGTCTGTCTCTGTATCCAGGTGTGTGTGTGTATCTCACCAGTCTGTCTCTGTATCCAGGTGTGTGTGTATCTCACCAGTCTGTCTCTGTATCCAGGTGTGTGTGTGTATCTCACCAGTCTGTCTCTGTATCCAGGTGTGTGTGTTCCTCACCAGTCTGTCTCTGTATCCAGGTGTGTGTGTACCTCACCAGTCTGTCTCTGTATCCAGGTGTGTGTGTTCCTCACCGGTCTGTCTCTGTATCCAGGTGTGTGTGTGTATCTCACCAGTCTGTCTCTGTATCCAGGTGTGTGTTCCTCACCAGTCTGTCTCTGTATCCAGGTGTGTGTGTGTATCTCACCAGTCTGTCTCTGTATCCAGGTGTGTGTGTTCCTCACCGGTCTGTCTCTGTATCCAGGTGTGTGTGTGTATCTCACCAGTCTGTCTCTGTATCCAGGTGTGTGTGTGTATCTCACCAGTCTGTCTCTGTATCCAGGTGTGTGTGTATCTCACCAGTCTGTCTCTGTATCCAGGTGTGTGTTCCTCACCAGTCTGTCTCTGTATCCAGGTGTGTGTTCCTCACCAGTCTGTCTCTGTATCCAGGTGTGTGTGTGTATCTCACCAGTCTGTCTCTGTATCCAGGTGTGTGTTCCTCACCAGTCTGTCACTGTATCCAGGTGTGTGTATCTCACCAGTCTGTCTCTGTATCCAGGTGTGTGTGTGTATCTCACCAGTCTCACTCTGTATCCAGGTGTGTGTGTATCTCACCAGTCTGTCTCTGTATCCAGGTGTGTGTGTATCTCACCAGTCTAAATCTGTATCCAGGTGTGTGTGTGTATCTCACCAGTCTGTCTCTGTATCCAGGTGTGTGTGTATCTCACCAGTCTGTCTCTGTATCCAGGTGTGTGTGTGTATCTCACCAGTCTGTCTCTGTATCCAGGTGTGTGTGTATCTCACCAGTCTGTCTCTGTATCCAGGTGTTTGTTCCTCACCAGTCTGTCTCTGTATCCAGGTGTGTGTTCCTCACCAGTCTAACTCTGTATCCAGGTGTGTGTCCCTCACCAGTCTGTCTCTGTATCCAGGTGTGTGTGTTCCTCACCAGTCTGTCTCTGTATCCAGGTGTGTGTGTATCTCACCAGTCTGTCTCTGT
>NW_021823290.1:7500-15000 GCF_901001165.1 Salmo trutta
CAGGATGCTCTCGATGGTGCAGCTGTAGAACCTATTGAGGATCATTTCCATATTTCCATCATATTTCCATTATATTTCCAAGCTACACAGCAAATGCTCTGGCAAACAAAACAACAGAAACCTGAAAACACCATCCAACCTGGAACTGAGTGAGTCATGTTTAGTCTGAAGCTACTTTTTAAACCAAGAAGAAAAATACATTACAATGATATATTTTACTTCATAAGGACTGAATGCTAAGTTAAGTTAAGGCTGAATGCTAAGTTAAGGACTGAATGCTAAGTTAAGGACTGAATGCTAAGTTAAAGCTGAATGCTAAGTTAAGGACTGAATGCTAAGTTAAGGACTGAATGCTAAGTTAAGGACTGAATGCTAAGTTAAGGACTGAATGCTAAGTTGAGGCTGAATGCTAAGTTAAGGACTGAATGCTAAGTTAAAGCTGAATGCTAAGTTAAGGACTGAATGCTAAGTTAAAGCTGAATGCTAAGTTAAGGACTGAATGCTAAGTTAAGGACTGAATGCTAAGTTAAGGACTGAATGCTAAGTTGAGGCTGAATGCTAAGTTAAGGACTGAATGCTAAGTTAAGGACTGAATGCTAAGTTAAGGACTGAACGCTAAGTTAAGGACTGAATGCTAAGTTGAGGCTGAATGCTAAGTTAAGGACTGAATGCTAAGTTAAGGACTGAATGCTAAGTTAAAGCTGAATGCTAAGTTAAGGACTGAATGCTAAGTTAAGGCGGAATGCTAAGAACCTGTTGGGGCTAGGGGGCAGTATTTTCACGGCCGGATAAAAAACGTACCCGATTTAAACTGGTTACTACTCTTACCCAGAAATGAGAATATGCATATAATTAGTAGATGTGGATAGAAAACACCCTAAAGTTTCTAAAACTGTTTGAATGGTGTGAGTATAACAGAACTCATATGGCAGGCTAAACCTGAGAAGATTCCATGCAGGAAGTGCCCTGTCTGAAAATTCGTTCTACTTCTAGGGCATCTCTATCAATAATACAGCATCTCTGCTGTAACGTGACATTTTCTAAGGCTTCCATTGGCTCTCAGAAGGTGCCAGAAAGTGGAATGACGTCTCTGCAGTCTCTGGGCGAAAAACAGCAGGAGTTTTTGTGAGTGGTCAGGCAGGGAACAATGACACTGGAGATGCGCGTCCACGAGACAACTCCATGTTTATCTTTCTCTCTTTGAACGAATAGAACGTCGCCCGGTTTGAATATTATCGCTATTTTACGAGAAAAATCGCATAAAAATTGATTTTAAACAGCGTTTGACATGCTTCGAAGTACAGTAATGGAATATTTTGAAATTTTTGGTCACGAAATGCGCCCGCGCGTCACCCTTCGGATACTGACCTCAACGCACGAACAAAACGGAGCTATTTCAATATAACTATGGATTATTTGGAACCAAAACAACATTTGTTGTTGAAGTAGAAGTCCTGGGAGTGCATTCTGACGAAGAACAGCAAAGGTAATCCGATTTTTCTTATAGTAAATCTGAGTTTGGTGAGGGCCAAACTTGGTGGGTGTCAAATTAGCTAGCCGTGATGGCCGGGCTATCTACTCAGAATATTGCAAAATGTACTTTCACCGAAAAGCTATTTTAAAATCTGACACCGCGATTGCATAAAGGAGTTCTGTATCTATAATTCTTAAAATAATTGTTATGTATTTTGTAAACGTTATTCGTGAGTAATTAAGTAAATTCACCGGAAGTTTGCGGTGGGTATGCTAGTTGCTAGTTCTGAACATCACATGCTAATATAAAAGCTGGTTTTTGATATAAATATGAACTTGATTGAACAAAACATGCATGTATTGTATAACACAATGTCCTAGGAGTGTCATCTGATGAAGATCATCAAAGGTTAGTGCTGCATTTAGCTGTGGTTTTGGTTTTTGTGACATATATGCATGCTTTGAAAATGGCTGTGTGATTATTTTTGGCAGGGTACTCTCCTGACATAATCTAATGTTTTGCTTTCGCTGTAAAACCTTTTTGAAATCGGACAGTGTGGTTAGACCTCTTACATCTAGATGTTCCGCTAGCGGAACGTCTGCTCCAATATCCAATGATGGGCGTGGCGCGAAATACAAATTCCTCTAAAATCCGAAAACTTCCATTTTTCAAACATATGACTATTTTACAGCTATTTAAAGACAAGACTCTCGTTAATCTAACCACACTGTCCGATTTCAAAAAGGCTTTACAACGAAAGCAAAACATTAGATTATGTCAGCAGAGTACCCAGCCAGAAATAATCAGACACCCATTTTTCAAGCTAGCATATAATGTCACAAAAACCCAGAAGACAGCTAAATGCAGCACTAACCTTTGATGATCTTCATCAGATGACACACCTAGGACATTATGTTATACAATACATGCATGTCTGTTCAATCAAGTTCATATTTATATCAAAAAACAGCTTTTTACATTAGCATGTGACGTTCAGAACTAGCATACCCCCCGCAAACTTCCGGTGAATTTACTAACAATTTACTAAATTACTAAATTACTCACGATAAACGTTCACAAAAAGCATAACAATTATTTTAAGAATTATAGATACAGAACTCCTCTATGCACTCGATATGTCCGATTTTAAAATAGCTTTTCGGATGAAGCACATTTTGCAATATTCTAAGTACATAGCCCAGCCATCACGGGCTAGCTATTTAGACACCCGGCAAGTTTAGCCTTCACCAAAATCACATTTACTATAGGAAAAATGGTCTTACCTTTCCTGTTCTTCGTCAGAATGCACTCCCAGGACTTCTACTTCAATAACAAATGTAGGTTTGGTCCCAAATAATCCATCGTTATGTTCCATCAGCGACGTTTTGTTAGTGCGTTCTAGACACTATCAGAATGGTAAATCACGGTCGTGCGCATGGCGCATAACGTTACAAAACATTTCTAAATATTCCATTACCGTACTTCGAAGCATGTCAACCGCTGTTTAAAATCAATTTTTATGCAATTTATCTCGTAGAAAAGCGATAATATTCCGACCGGGAATCTGCGTGTCTGTAAACAGAGGGAAAAACAGAAAGGCGGGGGCGGGCAGTGCTCGAGCCTAAGCCCTTTGTCCTCTGATAGACCACTTAGCAAAAGAGCTCGTGTGTTTCAGCCAGGGCTTTGAATTACGTCATTCAGGTTTTTCCCGGGCTCTGAGAGCCCATTGGAGCCGTGGGAAGTGTCACGTAACAGCAGAGATCCTTAGTTTTTGGAAGAGATGTCAAAGAAAGCAAATAAATGGTCAGACAGGCCACTTCCTGTAAAGGAATCTCTCAGGTTTTTGCCTGCCAAATGAGTTCTGTTATACTCACAGACACCATTCAAACAGTTTTAGAAACTTTGGAGTGTTTTCTATCCAAAGCTAATAATTATATGCATATTCTAGTTTCTGGGCAGGACTAATAATCAGATTAAATCGGGTACGTTTTTTATCCAGCCGTGAAAATACTGCCCCCTAGCCATAAGAGGTTGAGAGTCTTGTCTTTAAAATGGTGTATAATAGTCATATGTTTGAGAAATTGAAGTTATAGCATTTATGAGGTATTTGTATTTCGCGCCACACGATTCCACTGGCTGTTGACTAGGTGGGACGTTTGCCCAGGGAGGTTTTAAGGCTACTGTCATGACTGTCCTGTGAGGATCAGAGTGGGCAGGTCAGACTGATGGGGGGTGTCAGTAACCAGGTCTCTCTCTCTCTCCCACAGAGAGGAGAGGGAAGAGCTGCTGGATGGTCACCCTTCACACCCTGCTGTAAATCTCTAGAGGGGGGTAACTTTCTCTCTCTACCTTTCAGTATTAGGATCGGAATGTCTTTGTCTAGAGAGAGAGACTTTTGCCAAAAACTCTTTACGTCCAAAAAAGTGAACTTTGGAACGATATTTCTAACATCTGAATGTGGGAAATGGTCAACGAGGGGACATCAAGAATAATCATGTCATATTGCTTTTCATTAGCAGTTAGCCTCCGTTAGCATCAGTTAGCCTGCGTTAGCCTCAGTTAGCCTACATTAGCCTCAGTTAGCCTGCGTTAGCCTCAGTTAGCAGCAGACAGTCCAGTCTCCATGACATCATCTGGTTGAAGTTTGTTTTGTTTCATTATGTGATGTTATTAATTAAAATCTGAATGAACCAAACACTGTTACTTAGGATTTAAATCCCCTCAAGCTGTGAAGTTTCCATCCAATACTTTGTCTATGTGATATGAAAATTGATGAAAGTATTTTTTTGTTAATAAGATAGGAATGTGATTTTTTGGAGTCAAGAGAGAACTTCTAATCATATCCTTTTGCACATTAAGTCTCTCTCTCCCCCCTCTCTCTCTCTCCCCCCTCTCTCTCTCTCTCTCCCCCTCTCTCCCCCCTATTGTCTATGTGATATGTAAATTGATGAAAGTATTTTTGTTAAGATAGGAATGTGATTTTTTGGAGTCATTAAGTAGCCACACCCGGAATGAGGTCACAGAGCTTGTCAGTGTGATGGAACCGCCCTTTTTGACCAAAGTGCTAAAAGGACTGGGTAAGAATTAACATATAATACCAGAAGACGTGAGACTGTGGTCCACACGTTGAAATGGTTAGAAACTCTGAAGCTCTCAACCTCAACACGAGGTGAAGAAGATAACCTGACCTACCAGACCAGGAAACGTGAGGCGAGAGTTGCATGTCTTAAATGGTTGAAACTTTGAATCTCAACACGAGGTGAAGAAGATAACCTCACCTTCCAGACCAGAAAACGTGAGGCGAGAGTTACATGTCTTAAATGGTTGAAACTTTGAATCTCAACACGAGGTGAAGAAGACAAAGTAGCATCTCTAACAATCAACGTTACGGTTGAGTAACTGTTCTAAGTACTGTACCTAAGAAAGTAAATTTAAGTAGGACCATCTCATCAAACCATTGTCGACAGAATTTCAAGCAGAAAACTTTTAAAAAATGTACAACGATGACAAATGGTTTGATGAAGAATGAAGAAACCTAAGAAAGAAATTGAGAAACCTGTCCAACCAAAAACATAGAGACCCAGAAAACAATAATTGTTCATCAACATTACCACAGAGACAGTAACCCAGTCACTAGCTGTTCATCAACAATACCACAGAGACAGTAACCCAGTCACTAGCTGTTCATCAACAATACCACAGAGACAGTAACCCAGTCACTAGCTGTTCATCAACAATACCACAGAGACAGTAACCCAGTCACTAGCTGTTCATCAACAACACCACAGAGACAGTAACCCAGTCACTAGCTGTTCATCAACAATACCACAGAGACAGTAACCCAGTCACTAGCTGTTCATCAACAACACCACAGAGACACTGAGACAGTAACCCAGTCACTAGCTGTTCATCAACAACACCACAGAGACAGTAACCCAGTCACTAGCTGTTCATCAACAATACCACAGAGACAGTAACCCAGTCACTAGCTGTTCATCAACAACACCACAGAGACAGTAACCCAGTCACTAGCTGTTCATCAACAACACCACAGAGACAGTAACCCAGTCACTAGCTGTTCATCAACAATACCACAGAGACAGTAACCCAGTCACTAGCTGTTCATCAACAACACCACAGAGACAGTAACCCAGTCACTAGCTGTTCATCAACAACACCACAGAGACAGTAACCCAGTCACTAGCTGTTCATCAACAACACCACAGAGACAGTAACCCAGTCACTAGCTGTTCATCAACAATACCACAGAGACAGTAACCCAGTCACTAGCTGTTCATCAACAACACCACAGAGACAGTAACCCAGTCACTAGCTGTTCATCAACAATACCACAGAGACAGTAACCCAGTCACTAGCTGTTCATCAACAACACCACAGAGACAGTAACCCAGTCACTAGCTGTTCATCAACAATACCACAGAGACAGTAACCCAGTCACTAGCTGTTCATCAACAACACCACAGAGACAGTAACCCAGTCACTAGCTGTTCATCAACAATACCACAGAGACAGTAACCCAGTCACTAGCTGTTCATCAACAACACCACAGAGACAGTAACCCAGTCACTAGCTGTTCATCAACAACACCACAGAGACAGTAACCCAGTCACTAGCTGTTCATCAACAATACCACAGAGACAGTAACCCAGTCACTAGCTGTTCATCAACAATACCACAGAGACAGTAACCCAGTCACTAGCTGTTCATCAACAATACCACAGAGACAGTAACCCAGTCACTAGCTGTTCATCAACAATACCACAGAGACAGTAACCCAGTCACTAGCTGTTCAGTGGTGGGTACATTTTCTGTTCTCAGAAGGAACCTTGTTTCCCTGGGGAAGACATTAGGCTTGTCACGCCCCCCAAAACAGCACCCAGCACCCAGTTACTGTCTCTATACCTGTGATCTATACCACTAGGAGGAAGGAGGAAGATGGTGGCCCTTAATGCTGATCTAGGATCAGGTATCATATTCAGAGAGGTTAACGTTGTCCCTTAACGCTGATATAGGATCAGGTATCATATTCAGAGAGGTTAACGTTGGCCCTTAAAGCTGATATAGGATCAGGTATCATATTCAGAGAGGTTAACGCTGTCCCGGACAAGCTGGTCTGATTCAGAGTAGCAGTGTTGATATAGGATCAGGTATCATATTCAGAGAGCTTAACGTTGTCCCGGACAGGCTGGTCTAGGATCAGGTATCATATTCAGAGAGGTTAACGTTGTCCCGGACAGGCTGGTCTGATTCAGAGTAGCAGTGTTGATATAGGATCAGGTATCATATTCAGAGAGGTTAACATTGTCCCGGACAGGCTGGTCTGATTCAGAGTAGCAGTGTTGATATAGGATCAGTTTTGTAGTGAGTGGAAGCTGATCGGAGATCCTAAATAATCCCTCCTACTCTGAGACGCTCTGATGCAGTCCCCCTGATCCTAGACCCACGGTTAATCCCTCCGACTCTGAGACGCTCTGATACAGTCCCCCTGATCCTAGACCCGCGGTTAATCCCTCCTACTCTGAGACAGTCCCCCTGATCCTAGACCCGCGGTTAATCCCTCCTACTCTGATACAGTGCCTGATCCTAGACCCGCGGTTAATCCCTCCTACTCTGATAAAGTCCCCCTGATCCTAGACCCGCGGTTAATCCCTCCTACTCTGATACAGTGCCTGATCCTAGACCTGCGGTTAATCCCTCCTACTCTGAGACACTCTGAGACGCTCTGATACAGTGCCTGATCCTAGACCCGCGGTTAATCCCTCCTACTCTGAGACGCTCTGATACAGTCCCCCTGATCCTAGACCCGCGGTTAATCCCTCCTGCTCTGAAACGCTCTGATACAGTCCCCCTGATCCTAGACCCGCGGTTAATCCCTCCTACTCTGAGACGCTCTGATACAGTCCCCCTGATCCTAGACCCGCGGTTAATCCCTCCTGCTCTGAAACGCTCTGATACAGTCCCCCTGATCCTAGACCCGCGGTTAATCCCTCCTACTCTGATACAGT
>NW_021823290.1:25000-27500 GCF_901001165.1 Salmo trutta
AGGCTATATACAGGGGGTACCGGTACAGAGTCATTGTGGAGGCTATATACAGGGGGTACCGGTACAGAGTCCATGTGGAGGCTATATACAGGGGGTACCGGTACAGAGTCAATGTGGAGGCTATATACAGGGGGTACCGGTACAGAGTCAATGTGGAGGCTATATACAGGGGGTACCGGTACAGAGTCAATGTGGAGGCTATATACAGGGTATTACGGCACAGAGTCAATGTGGAGGCTATATACAGGGGGTACCGGTATAGAGTCAATGTGGAGGCTATATACAGGGGGTACCGGTACAGAGTCAATGTGGAGGCTATATACAGGGGGTACCGGTACAGAGTCAATGTGGAGGCTATATACAGGGGGTACCGGTACAGAGTCAATGTGGAGGCTATATACAGGGGTACTGGTACAGAGTCAATGTGGAGGCTATATACAGGGGGTACCGGTACAGAGTCAATGTGGAGGCTATATACAGGGGGTACCGGTACAGAGTCAATGTGGAGGCTATATACAGGAGGTACCGGTACAGAGTCAATGTGGAGGCTATATACAGGTGGTACAGGTACAGAGTCAATATGGAGGCTATATACAGGGGGTACCGGTACAGAGTCTATGTGCGGGGTACCAGTTAGTTGAGGTAATTGAGGTATTATGTACATGTAGGTAAAGTTAAAGTGACTATGCATAGATAATAAACAGAGTAGCAGCAGTGTAAAAGAGGTGTCTGGTGGCCCTTTGATTAGCTGTTCAGGAGTCTTATGGCTTTGTGACATCGGCTGATGTAAAAAGGGCTTTATAAATAAATTTGATTGATTGATGGTTTAGAAGCCTTTTGGACCTAGACTTGGCGCTCCGGTACCGCTTGCTGTGCGGTAGCAGAGGGTTCAGTCTATGACTAGGGTGGCTGGAATCGTTGGCAATTTTTGACAATAGGCTTTGTTGTGCCCTCTTTGTGACTGTCTTAGTGTGTTTGAACATGATAGTTTGTTGGTGATGTGGACACCAAGGAACTTGAAGCTCTCGACCCGCTGCACTACAGCCCCGTGGATGTTCATGGGAGCCGGTTCGGTCCTCCTTTAGTCCTGTAGTCCATGATCAGCTACTTTGTCTCGCTCACGTTGAGGGAGAGGTTGTTGTCCTGGCACCACACGGCCAGGTCTCTGACCTCCTCCCTATAGGGCCGTCTCGTTGTTGTCGGTGATCAGGCCTACCACTGTTTTGTTGTCAGCAAACTTAATGATGGTGTTGGAGTCGTGCCTGGCCGTGGAGTCATGAGTGAACAGGGAGTACAGGAGGGGCCTGAGCACGCACCGCTGAGGAGCCCCCGTGTTGAGGATCAGCGTGGCGGATGTGTTGTTACCTATCCTTACAACCTGGGGGCGGCCCGTCAGGAAGTCCAGGATCCAGTTGCAGAGGGAGGTGTTTAGTCCCAGGATCCTTAGCCTAGTGATGAGCTTTGAGGGCATTATGGTGTTGAACGCTGAGCTGTAGTCAATGAACAGCATTCTCACATAGGTGTTCCTTTTGTCCAGTTGGGAAAGGGCAGTGTGGAGTGCAATAGAGATTGCATCATCTGTGGATCTGTTGGGGCGGTATGCAAATTGGAGTGGGTCTAAGGTTTCTGGGATAATGGTGTTGATGTGAGCCATGACCAGCCTTTCATAGCACTTCATGGCTACGGACGTGAGTGCTACGGGTCTGTAGTCAGGTTGCCTTAGTGTTCTTGGGCACAGGGACTATGGTGGTCTGCTTGAAACATGTTGGTATTACAGACTCGGTCAGGGAGAGGTTGAAAATGTCAGTGAAGACAATTGCCAGTTGGTCAGCGCATGCCTGGTACACGTCCTGGTAATCCGTCTGGCCCTGCGGCCTTGTGAATGTTGACCTGTTTAAACATGATCACACAGTCTTCCAGAACAGCTGGTGCTCTCATGCATGCTTCAGTGTTATTTGCCTCGAAACGAGCATAGAAGTAGTTTAGCTCATCTCGTAGGCTCGTGTCACTGGGCAGCTCGCGGCTGTGCTTCCCTTAGTACTTTCTGTAACGGTTAGCAGCTCTGCCACATCCGACGAGCGTCGGAGCCGGTGTAGCACGATTCGATCTTAGTCCTGTATTTACGCTTTGCCTGTTTGATGGTTCGTCGGAGGGCTTAGCGGGATTTCTTATAAGCTTCCTGGTTAGAGTCCCACTCCTTGAAAGCGGCAGCTCTACCTTTTAGCTCAGTGGGAATGTTTCCTGTAATCCATGGCTTCTGGTTGCGGTATGTACGTACAGTCACTGTGGGGAAGACGTCATCGATGCACTTATTGATGAAGCCAGTGACTGAGGTGGTGTACTCCTCAATGCCATCGGAAGAATCCCGGAACATATTCCAGTCTGTGTTAGCAAAACAGTCCTGTAGTGTAGCATCTGCTTCATCTGACCACTTACTTATTGACAGAGTCACTGGTACTTCCTGCTTTAGTTTTAGTTTGTAAGCAGGAATCAGGGGCAT
>NW_021823290.1:32500-49574 GCF_901001165.1 Salmo trutta
TCTCCCTCCATCTCTCCCTCCATCTCTCCATCTCTCCCTCCATCTCTCCCTTCATCTCTCCCTCCATCTCTCCCTCCATCTCTCCCTCCATCTCTCCATATCTCCCTCCATCTCTCCCTCCATCTCTCCATCTCTCTCTCCATCTCTCCCTCCATCTCTCCCTCCATCTCTCCCTCCATCTCTCCATATCTCCCTCCATCTCTCCCTCCATCTCTCCCTCCATCTCTCTATCTCTCCCTCCATCTCTCTCTCCATATCTCCCTCCATCTCTCCATCTCTCCCTTCATCTCTCCCTCCATCTCTCCCTCCATCTCTCCCTCCATCTCTCCCTCCATCTCTCCATATCTCCCTCCATCTCTCCCTCCATCTCTCCTCCTATCTCCCTCCATCTCTCCATCTCTCCCTCCATCTCTCCCTCCATCGCTCCATCTCTCCCTTCATCTCTCCCTCCATCTCTCCCTCCATCTCTCCATATCTCCCTCCATATCTCCCTCCATCTCTCCATCTCTCCCTTCATCTCTCCCTCCATCTCTCCATCTCTCCCTCCATCCATCTCTCCCTTCATCTCTCCCTTCATCTCTCCCTCCATCTCTCCATCCATCTCTCGCTTCATCTCTCCCTCCATCTCTCCCTCCATCTCTCCCTCCATCTCTCCCTCCATCTCTCCATCCATCTCTCCCTCCATCTCTCCATCCATCTCTCCCTCCATCTCTCCCTCCATCTCTCTCTTCATCTCTCCCTCCATCTCTCCATCCATCTCTCCCTCCATCTCTCCCTCCATCTCTCCCTCCATCTCTCCCTTCATATCACTTTCCATCCCTCCATCTCTCCCTCCATCTCTCCCTCCATCTCTCCCTCCATCTCTCCCTCCATCTCTCCCTCCATCTCTCCCTCCATCTCTCCATCCATCTCTCCCTCCATCTCTCCCTCCATCTCTGCATCCATCTCTCCCTCCATCTCTTCTTCCATCTCTTCCATCTCTCCCTCCATCTCTCCCTTCATCCCTCCATCCATCTCCATCCATCTCTCCCTCAATCTCTCAGTCCACCTCTCCTTCTCTCCCTCCATCTCTCCCTCCATCTCTCTATCAATCTCTCAGTCCATCTCTCCTTCTCTCCCTCCATCTCTCCCTCCATCTCTCCCTTCATATCACTTTCCATCCCTCCATCCATCTCTCCATCCATCTCTCCCTCCATCTCTCCTTCTCTCCCTCCATCTCTCCTTCTCTCCCTCCATCTCTCCCTCCATCTCTCCTTCTCTCCTTCCATCTCTCTCGTAGTGAGATGAGTCACATGTGCCGTCCTCTCCCATCATGCATGCTGTTTTTACCCAGAGTGCCCTAGGGCCCGGCTCATCTGTCAGTTGTCACGTATGACCTCATAAGAACTACAGCTGGGTCCACCACACTCATACACGCATGCAAGTACGCACACATACACAAGTACGCACACACGCATGAATGCTCACTCACACACACATCTTATACACAGAAATCAGGACAGTATGTGCAGATGTTGAGCCAAAGTTGCTTCAATAGACTGTCAGAATAGAATGTCAGAGTAGAATGTCAGAGTAGAATGTTAGAATAGAATGTTAGAATAGAATGTCAGAATAGAATGTCAGAATAGAGTGTCAGAATAGATTATTAGAATAGAATGTCGGAATAGAGTGTCAGAATAGAATGTTAGAATAGAATGTTAGAATAGAATGTCAGAATAGAATGTCAGAATAGAATGTCAGAGTAGAATGTTAGAATAGAATGTCAGAATAGAGTGTCAGAATAGATTATTAGAATAGAATGTCAGAATAGAGTGTCAGAATAGATTATTAGAATAGAATGTTAGAATACAATGTCAGAATAGAATGTCAGAATAGAATGTCAGAGTAGAATGTTAGAATAGAATGTCAGAATAGAAAGTTATAATAGAATGTTAGAATAGAATGTTAGAATAGAATTTTAGAATAGAATGTTAAAATAGAATACTACAGTAGAATGTTAGAGTAGAATGTCAGAATAGAATGTTAGAATAGAATATTACAGTAGAATGTTAGAGTAGAATGTTAGAATAGAATGTCAGAATATAATGTCAGAATATAATGTTAGAATAGAAGGTTCGAATAGAATTTTAGAATAGAATGTTAGAATAGAATGTTAGAATAGAATTTTAGAATAGAATGTTAAAATAGAATACTACAGTAGAATGTTAGAGTAGAATGTCAGAATAGAATGTTAGAATAGAATGTTAGAATAGAATATTAAAGTAGAATGTTAGAGTAGAATGTTAGAATAGAATGTAAGAATATAATGTCAGAATAGAATGTTAGAATAGAAGGTTAGAATAGAATTTTAGAATAGAATGTTAGAATAGAATGATAAAATAGAATATTACTGTAGAATGTTAGAGTAGAATGTCAGAATAGAATGTCAGAATAGAATGTCAGAATAGAATGTTAGAATAGAATGTTAGAATAGAATGTTAGAATAGATTGTTAGAATAGAAAGTTCCAAAATAGGTCCAGTTGCCAGGACCACAAAGACAAATTCCGTCTAGACACCGTTTCCCTAGAGCAGTGGTTCCCAAACGTTTTATAGTCCAGTACCCCTTCAGAGATTCACCCTCCAGCGGTACCCCGTCTAGCACCAGGGTCAACACACTCTCAAATGCTGTTTTTTAACATCATTGTAAGCCTGCCACACACACACACACACACACACACACACACACACACACACACTATACGATACATGTATTTAACATAAGAATGAGTGTGAGTTTTTGTCACAACCCTGCCGCGGGAGAGAGTCATCACACAGTCATCTGGAACAGCTGATGCTCTCATGCATATTTCAGAGTCACTTGCCTCGAAGCGAGAATGGAAGTTATTTAGCTCGTCTGGTCGGCTCGTGTCACTGGGCAGCTCGCGGCTGTGCTTCCCTTAGTACTTTCTGTAACGGTTAGCAGCTCTGCCACATCCGACGAGCGTCGGAGCCGGTGTAGCACGATTCGATCTTAGTCCTGTATTTACGCTTTGCCTGTTTGATGGTTCGTCGGAGGGCTTAGCGGGATTTATTATAAGCTTCCAGGTTAGAGTCCCGCTCCTTGAAGGCGGCAGCTCTAGCCTTTAGCTCAGTGCGAATGTTGCCTGTAATCCATGGCTTCTGGTTGGGGTATGTACGTACAGTCACCATGGGGACGACGTCATCGATGTACTTATTGATGAAGCTAGGGTTAGTGTTGAGGGTTAGGGGTAAAGGGTTAGGGTTAAGGGTTAGGGGTTAGGGTTAGGGGTTAGGGGTTAGGGTTAGTTTGAGGGTTAGGGGTTGGGGTAAAGGGTTAAGGTTAGGGGTTAAGGGCTAGGGTTAGTTTGAGGGTTAGGGGGTTGGGGTTAAGGTTAAGGTTTAGGGTTAGGTTTAGTTTGAGGGTTAGGGATTAAGGGTTAAAGGTTAGGGGTTAGGGGTAGTTTGAGGGTTAAGGGTTAAGGGTTAGGGTTAGGGTTAGTTTGAAGGTTAGGGGTTAAAGGTTAGGGTTAGGGTTAGGGTTAGGGGTTAGGGGTTAAGGTTAGGGTTAGGTTTATGGGAAAATAGCACATTGAATGGGAATACATGTTTTGGTCCCCACTTGGATAGTAAAACCAGTGTGTGTTTTGAGTTCACACACATTCAGAGGCATCATTCATCACTGACTAAGGGACGAACACATGACATCACGGTCTCTGTGGAACCTGATTGGCTGGAGGGAGGAAACGCATCACGGTCTCTGTGGAACCTGATTGGCTGGAGGGAGGAAACGCATCACGGTCTCTGTGGAACCTGATTGGCTGGAGGGAGGAAACGCATCACGGTCCCTGTGGAACCTGATTGGCTGGAGGGGAGGAAACGCATCACGGTCTCTGTGGAACCTGATTGGCTGGAGGGAGGAAACGCATCACGGTCCCTGTGGAACCTGATTGGCTGGAGGGAGGAAACGCATCACGGTCTCTGTGGAACCTGATTGGCTGGAGGGAGGAAACGCATCACGGTCTCTGTGGAACCTGATTGGCTGGAGGAAGATTTCCTTCTGCTATCTGACTGACACATCAGACAGGTGAAAAAGAGTCCCTGACGAGAAATGCCGGTAAGCCACACACACAAACACACACAACACACACACACACACACACACACACACACACACACACACACACACACACACACACCACACACACACACACACACACTCAGACCTACCGGGGCATCTGTAGAGCTTCCTGGCCTGAGTGATGTCTCCTTTACTGAGTCTGGTCCTCTGGCCAATGGCAGGACGGATACCGTTCTCATCTCTAGACGGGAGGATGGTGTCTAGAAACATACCTCTGGAGGAGGGAGGGAGTTAAACAAAAGTTACATTTTAAAAATGAAATTACATTTCTGTATGAAAGGAGCCCATGGGTTCTAGGTGTGTGTGTGTGTGTGTGTGTGCGTGTGTGTGTGTGTGTGTTACCGTGAGAAGGTGTTCCTAGCATAATGCATGATGCTGTCGAAGTCGTAAGCCTCTCCCAGTGAGTTCACCTCTCCTGGTTCCATCTTCAGGAAGTTATACTCCTGACCTGTAGACACACAGATAGATACACACAGATATACACACAGATAGAGACACACAGATATACACACAGATAGAGACACACAGATATACACACAGATAGAGACACACAGATATAGACACACAGATATAGACACACAGATAGAGACACAGATAGAGACACACAGATAGACACACAGATAGAGACACACAGATAGAGACACACAGATATACACAACAGATATAACACAGATAGAGACACACAGATATACACACAGATAGAGACACACAGATATAGACACACAGATATAGACACACAGATATAGACACACAGATAGAGACACACAGATAGAGACACAGATAGAGAGACACACAGATAGAGACACACAGATAGATACACACAGATAGAGACACACAGATATAGACACACAGATATAGACACACAGATAGAGACACACAGATAGAGACACAGATAGAGAGACACACAGATAGAGACACACAGATAGAGACACACAAGACAATAGAGACCAAGCTAGACCACACGATAGAGACACACAGATAGAGACCAAGAGACACACAGATAGAGACACACAGATAGAGACACACAGATAGAGACACAAAGATAGAGACACACAGATAGAGACACACAGATAGAGACACACAGATAGAGACACAGATAGAGACACACAGATAGAGACACACAGATAGAGACACACAGATAGAGACACAGATAGAGACACACAGATAGAGACACACACAGATAGAGACACACATATAGAGACACACATATAGAGACACACAGATAGAGACACACAGATAGAGACACACAGATAGAGACACACACAGATAGAGACACACAGATAGAGACACACAGATAGAGACACACACAGATAGAAAGACACAGATAGAAAGACACAGATAGAGACACACAGATAGAGACACACAGATAGAGACACACAGATAGAGACACACAGATAGAGACACACAGATAGACACACAGATAGCGACACACACAGATAGAGACACACAGATAGACACACAGATGCACCATCGAGAGCATCCTGACGGGGTTCGTCCCCGTCCCTCTGTCCGTTACCTGGTTGTATGTTGTCTCTGATGATGGTCACGTGATCGTCTCGGTCGGGCCGGGTGTGTTCATGCCAGAACCCGATCACATGGCCCAACTCATGGACCACGATGCCAAACTTATCACAGTTCTTCCCTATCGATATCGCCTGAGGACCGTTACCACGACGACCCACATAGGAGCAACAGCTGGAGAGAGAGGGACAAAGAGACAAAGAAAAGAAGAGGGAGAGAGAGAGAGAGACAAGACAGGAAGTGAGAGAGAGAGAGAGAGAGAGAGAGAGAGAGAGAGAGGGAAACAGAAAGAGAGAGAGGGACAAAGAGACAAAGACAGGGAGAGAGAGAGAAAGAGGGACAAAGAGACAAAGACAAGGAGAGAGAGAGGGACAAAAAGACAGGAAGACAGGAAGAGAGAGAGGGACAAAAAGACAGGAAGACAGGAAGTGAGAGAGGGAAACAGAAAGAGAGAGAAACAGAGAGAGAAACAGAGAGAAACAGAAACGGAGAGAAACAGAAAGAGAAAAAAGTGAATTAATGTTTTTTCTTTCACTATTGCTGTTACTATAGTAAACGGTTTTCTGAAGCAAGCACCCCCATTTCCTTTAGGAACTGTCCTTTTACAGCTACGACCATTGGTTTACTGAGAAGATTCATTTCTCTGACAGCTGTGTGTGTGTGTGTGTGTGTGTGTGTGTGTGTGTGTGTGTGTGTGTGTGTGTGTGTGTGTGTGTGTGTGTGTGTGTGTGTGTGTGTGTGTGTGTTTGTGTGTGTGTGAAGCACATTTCTCTGACAGCTGCCTGGCTCTGAGGCGGGACACACACACACACACACACAACCTGATTCAAAACACATACTTACAGCAAACACACACACTCATTCTGACAGGACCACACACACACACACACACACACACACACACCACACACAGAGACACACACACACACACACACACACACACACACACAGACACACACACACACACACACACACACACACACACAGACACACACACACACACACACACACCACACACACCACACACACACACACACACACACACACACACCACAGACGTGACTCATTTCAGGAAACTAGGCTTATGTCCCACGTCACTACTTCAGAGGCATTTTGAAAACATTTTTTGGGGCAGAAATGACTTCTGGAACATGTGACCTTTCATGTTAATATTAATAACAGACTTCATGTTAATATTAATAACAGACTTCATGTTAATATTAATAACAGACTTCATGTTAATATTAATAACAGACTTCATGTTAATATTAATAACAGACTTCATGTTAATATTAATAACAGACTTCATGTTAATATTAATAACAGACTTCATGTTAATATTAATAACAGACTTCATGTTAATATTAACCTGTCTGGGCTAGGGGGCAGTATTGAGAATTTTGGAAAAAATATGTTCCCATTTTTAACTGCCTCCTACACCAACTCAGAAGCTAGAATATGCATATTATTGTTCAGGTTTGGATAGAAAACACTCTGAATTTTCTAAAACTGTTTGAATGGTGTCTGTGAGTATAACAGAACTCCTATGGCAGGCAAAAACCTGACAAGGTTTCAAGCAGGAAGTACCCTGTCTGACAAGGAGTCGTGCGTCTTTCATCTTTTTATTGAAAAGTAAGGATCTTAGCTGTAACGTGACAATTCCCAGGGCTCCAATAGGCTCTCAGAGCCCGCGAAAAACCTGAAGGTTTACGAGGGAGCCTCAGGTTGAAACAGATTATCGCCTTTTGTAAGTGGATGCTCAGAGGACCTTTGAATGAGGCGCGTGCACGAGTCGCTCCCGAGGAGAAATTTTATTCGGCTGTTTAGGCTCAATGCATACTCCCGGTCGGAATATTATCACTTCTCTACGACATAAATGGCATAAAATTGGTTTTAAACAGCGGTTGACATGCTTCGAAGTACGGTAATGGAATATTTAGACATTTTTGACACGCCAATGCGCCATGCGCGGGACCGTGAAGAAGCATTCTAGAACTCACGAACAAAACGTCGCTGTTTGGATATAACGATGGATTATTTGGGACCAAACCAACATTTGTTATTGAAGTAGAAGTCCTGGCAGTGTATTCTGACGAAGAACAAGCAAGGTAAGAACATTTTTCTTATAGGAAATGTGATTTTGGTGGAGGCTGACCTGGGTGGGTATCTAAATAGCTAGCCCTGTAATGCCGGGCTATGTACTTAGATTATTGCAAAATGTGCTTCATCCGAAAAGCTATTTTAAAATCGGACATATCGAGTGCATAGAGGAGTAATGTATCTATAATTCTTAAAATAATTGTTATGCTTTTTGTGAACGTTTATCGTGAGTAATTTAGCAAACTGTTAGTAAATTCAACGGAAGTTTGCCGGGGGTTATGCGTTTTTCTGAACGTCACATGCTAATGCAAAAAGCTGTTTTTTGATATAAATATGAACTTGATTGAACAGACATGCATGTATTGTATAACACAATGTCCTAGGTGTGTCATCTGATGAAGATCATCAAAGGTTAGTGCTGCATTTAGCTGTGGTTTGGGTTTGTGTGACATTATATGCTAGCTTGAAAAATGGCTGTCTGATTTTTTCTGGCTGGGCACTCTGCTGACATAATCTAATGTTTTGCTTTCGTTGTAAAGCCTTTTTGAAATCGGACAGTGGGGTTAGATTAACGAGATTCTTGTCTTTAAATAGCTGTAAAATAGTCATATGTTTGAGAAATGAAGTAATAGTATTTCTAACGATTCAAAAATCGCGCCACTGGAATTTCAGTAGCTGTTACGTAGGTGGGACGAAATCGTCCCACATACCCCAGAGAGGTTAATAACAGACTTCATGTTAATATTAATAACAGACTTCATGTAAATATTAATAACAGACTTCATGTTAACCTGTTTGGGATAGGGGGCAGTATTGAGAATTTTGGAAAAAATATGTGCCCATTTTTAACTGCCTCCTACACCAACTCAGAAGCTAGAATATGCATATTATTGTTCAGGTTTGGATAGAAAACACTGAATTTTCTAAAACTGTTTGAATGGTGTCTGTGAGTATAACAGAACTCCTATGGCAGGCAAAAACCTGACAAGGTTTCAAGCAGGAAGTACCCTGTCTGACAAGGAGTCGTGCGTCTTGCATCTTTTTATTGAAAAGTAAGGATCTTAGCTGTAACGTGACAATTCCCAGGGCTCCAATAGGCTCTCAGAACCCGCGAAAAACCTGAAGGTTTACGAGGGAGCCTCAGGCTTATACACATTATCACCTTTTGTAAGTGGCTGCTCAGAGGACCTTTGACTGAGGCGCGTGCACGATTCGCTCCTGAGGAGAAATTTTATTCGGCTGTTTAGGCTCAATGCATATTCCTGGTCGGAATATTATCACTTATCTACGAGATAAATGGCATAAAAATTGGTTTTAAACAGCGGTTGACATGCTTCGAAGTACGGTAATGGAATATTTAGACATTTTTGTCACGCCAATGCGCCATGCGCGACACCGTGATGAAGCATTCTGATAGTGTCTAGAACTCACGAACAAAACGTCGCTGTTTGGATATAACGATGGATTATTTGGGACCAAACCAACATTTGTTATTGAAGTAGAAGTCCTGGCAGTGTATTCTGACGAAGAACAAGCAAGGTAAGAACATTTTTCTTATAGGAAATGTGATTTTGGTGGAGGCTGACCTAGGTGGGTATCTAAATAGCTAGCCCTGTGATGCCGGGCTATGTACTTAGATTATTGCAAAATGTGCTTCATCCGAAAAGCTATTTTAAAATCGGACATATCGAGTGCATAGAGGAGTAACGTATCTATAATTCTTAAAATAATTGTTATGCTTTTTGTGAACGTTTATCGTGAGTAATTTAGCAAACTGTTAGTAAATTCCCCGGAAGTTTGCGGGGGTTATGCTTTTTCTGAACGTCACATGCTAATGTAAAAAGCTGTTTTTTGATATAAATATGAACTTGATTGAACAGACATGCATGTATTGTATAACACAATGTCCTAGGTGTGTCATCTGATGAAGATCATAAAAGGTTAGTGCTGCATTTAGCTGTGGTTTGGTTTTATGTGACATGATATGCTAGCTTGAAAAATGGGTGTCTGATTATTTCTGGCTGGGCACTCTGCTGACATAATCTAATGTTTTGCTTTCGTTGTAAAGCCTTTTTGAAATCGGACAGTGGGGTTAGATTAACGAGATTCTTGTCTTTAAATAGCTGTAAAATAGTCATATGTTTGAGAAATTTAAGTAATAGTATTTCTAACGATTCAAAAATCGCGCCACTGGATTTCAGTGGCTGTTACGTAGGTGGGACGAGTTCGTCCCACATGCGCCAGAGAGGTTAACTGCTTTAGCACACTCTGCCAACCCGGATATCTTAGCCGTGTCTGAATCCTGGCTTAGGAAGTCCACCAAAACCTCTTAAATCTCCATCCCTAACTACAAAATTTTCAGACAAGACAGAACGGCCAAAGGGGGGGTGTTGCAATCTACTGCAGAGATACCCTTCTGTGCTACTATCATCAGGTCTGTACCCAAACAATTTGAACTACTTTTAAAAATCCACCTTTCCAGAAACAAGTCTCTCACCGTTGCCGCCTGCTATAGACCACCCTCTGCCCCCAGCTGTGCTCTGGACACCATATGTGAATTGATTGCCCCCCATCTATCTTCAGAGCTCGTGTTGCTAGGTGACCTAAACTGGGACATGCTTAACACCCCGGCCATCCTACAATCTAAGCTAGATGCCCTCAATCTCACACAAATGATCAAGGAACCCACCAGGTACAACCCTAAATCCGTAAACATGGGCACCCTCATAGATATCATCCTAACCAACCTGCCCTCTAAATACACCTCTGCTGTTTTCAACCAGGATCTCAGCGATCACTGCCTCATTGCCTGCATCCGTAATGGGTAAGCGGTCAAACAACCTCCACTCATCACTGTCAAACGCTCCCTGAAACACTTCAGCGAGCAGCCCTTTCTAATCGACCTGGCCCGGGTATCCTGGAAGGATATTGACATCATCACTTCAGTAGAGGATGCTTGGTTATTTTTTTTAATGACTTCCTCACCATCTTAAATAAGAATGCCCCATTCACGAAATTTAGAACCAGGAACAGATATAGCCCTTGGTTCTCTCCAGACCTGACTGCCCTTAGCCAACACAAAAACATCCTGTGGCGTTCTGCATTAGCATCGAATAGCCCCTGTGATATGCAACTTTTCAGGGAAGTTAGAAACCAATATACACAGGCAGTTAGAAAAGCCAAGGCTAGCTTTTTCAAGCAGAAATGTACTTCCTGCAACACAACTCAAAAAAGTTCTGGGACACTGTAAAGTCCATGGAGAAGAAGAGCACCTCCTCCCAGCTGCCCACTGCTCTGAGGCTAGGAAACACTGTCACCACCGATAAATTCAATGTAATTGAGAATTTCAATAAGCATTTTTCTACGGCTGGCCATGCTTTCCACCTGGCTACCCCTACCCCGGTAAAGAGCACTGCACCCCCCTACAGCAACTCGCCCAAGCCTTCCCCATTTCTTCTTCTCCCAAATCCAGTCAGCTGATGTTCTGAAAGAGCTGCAAAATCTGGACCCCTACATGTCAGCCGGGCTAGACAATCTGGACCCTTTCTTTCTAAAATTATCTGCCGAAATTGTTGCAACCCCTATTACTAGCCTGTTCAACCTCTCTTTCGTGTCGTCTGACATTCCCAAAGATTGGAAAGCAGCTGCGGTCATCCCCCTCTTCAAAGGGGGGTACACTCTTGACCCAAACTGCTACAGACCTATATCTATCCTACCCTGCCTTTCTAAAGTCTTCGAAAGCCAAGTCAGCAAACAGATTACCTACCAATCCCACCGCACCTTCTCCGCTATGCAATCTGGTTTCAGAGCTGGTCATAGGTGCAAAATGATTGCCTCGCCTGGTTCACCAACTACTTCTCTGATAGAGTTCAGTGTGTCAAATCAGAGGGCCTGTTGTCCGGGCCTCTGGCAGTCTCTATGGGGGTGCCACAGGGTTCAATTCTTGGGCCGACTATTTTCTCTGTATACATCAATGATGTCGCTCTTGCTGCTGGTGAGTCTCTGATCCACCTCTACGCAGACGACACCATTCTGTATACTTCTGGCCCTTCTTTGGACACTGTGTTAACTAACCTCCAGACGAGCTTCAATGCCATACAACTCTCCTTCCGTTGCCTCCAACTGCTCTTAAATGCTAGTAAAACTAAATGCATGTTCTTCAACCGATCACTGCCTGCACCTGCCCGCCTGTCCAGCATCACTACCCTGGACGGTTCTGACTTAGAATATGTGGACAACTACAAATACCTAGTTGTCTGGTTAGACTGTAAACTCTCCTTCCAGACTCACATCAAACATCTCCAATCCAAAGTTAAATCTAGAATTGGCTTCCTACTTTGCAACAAAGCATCCTTCACTCATGCTGCCAAACATACTCTCGTAAAACTGACCATCCTACCGATCCTCGACTTCGGTGATGTCATTTACAAAATAGCCTCCAATACCCTACTCAACAAACTGGATGCAGTCTATCACAGTGCCATCCGTTTTGTC
The DNA here is from genome assembly GCF_901001165.1 of Salmo trutta. Taxonomy (NCBI): domain Eukaryota; kingdom Metazoa; phylum Chordata; class Actinopteri; order Salmoniformes; family Salmonidae; genus Salmo; species Salmo trutta. The sequence goes on from NW_021823290.1 coordinate 44,755, forward strand.
ACCAAAGCCCCATATACTACCCACCACTGCGACCTGTACGTTCTCGTTGACTGGCCCTCGCTTCATACTCGTCGCCAAACCCACTGGCTCCAGGTCATCTACAAGACCCTGCTAGGTAAAGTCCCCCCTTATCTCCGCTCACTGGTCACCAAAGCAGCACCCACCTGTAGCACGCGCTCCAGCAGGTATATCTCTCTGGTCACCCCCAAAGCCAATTCCTCCTTCGGCCGCCTCTCCTTCCAGTTCTCTGCTGCCAATGACTGGAACGAACTACAAAAATCTCTGAAGCTGGAGAATCATATCTCCCTCACTAGCTTTAAGCACCAGCTGTCACAGCAGCTCCCAGATTACTGCACCTGTACATAGCCGTCACATCCTGACAGAGTTGGTTAGGGTGTGACAGGGGGGGTTTCTAGTTTAGTTTTTCTATATTGTTAAGTTCTAGTTTTGTATTTCTATGTTGGATTTGTTTGCGATGATCTCCAATTAGAGGCAGCTGGTCATCATTGTCTTTAATTGGAGATCATACTTAAGTAGGTGTTTTTTCCACCTGGGTTTGTGGGAGACCGTTTTTGATGTAGTTTCACCTCCTTCACAGTTTGTTGTTTTTGTTCTTTACTTTATTTTTATGTATTGCAGTTTAATAATAAAAATGTGGAACGATAATTACGCTGCACTTTGGTCCGCTCCTTCATCGTACGACAATCTTGACAATAGCCATCTATAATTTAGCCCAAACAACTACCGCTTCCCCTACTGTATTTATTTATTTATTTTGCTCCTTTGCACCCCATTATTTATATTTGTACTTTGCACTTTCTTCCACTACAAATCTACCATTCCAGTGTTTTACTTGCTGTATTGTATTTACTTTGCCACCATGGCCTTTTTTGCCTTTATCTCCCTTATCTCACCTCATTTGCTCACATTGTATATAGACTTGTTTTTATACTGTATTATTGACTGTATGTTTGTTTACGCCATGTGTAACTCTGTGTTGTTGTATGTGTCGAACTGCTTTGCTTTATCTTGTCCAGGTCGCAATTGTAAATGAGAACTTGTTCTCAACTGGCCTACCTGGTTAAATAAAGGTGAAATAAAATAAAAAATAATTAAATAGTAGTATGATAGGTGTTGTTGTACAGGGTCAGCCATAGTAGTACAGCAACCCTGGACCAAATTAGGGTTAAGTGCCTTGCTCAAGTGCCTTCATCTCGTCAGCTCGGGTATTCGAACCAGCAGCCTTTACGATAACTGGCCCAATGCTCTAATCGTTAGGCTACCTGCCTCCCGTAGACGAGGGTAGGATGTTTATGTGTTGCTTACTGCTACATGCTGTTATGACGTTGGCCTGTGGGTAAGGTTTATGACCCCCCCCATAAATACCTTTCTCCCTTCCCCTCTCTCTCTGACTCTACTGAAGCCTTTGTTAAACATAGAGAGTCTGGGAACATCAAACAAGTGGGGGGAAAGGAACCATATTTCGGTAATAGAACCAGTTGGAAATATAGGTTGGAACTTAATGAATAGGATGTAAGTTCAGTTGTCATCTGAGACATTATGACTGATGACAGGACGACATAAACTGTATCTGGGAAAGTCTACACATTCTAGTTATCAGATTCACATGGAATTGTTGTGCAATTTAAATGTTTGATATTGAAACTGTTTGTTGGGAGATTAAATGTAATTTTAGCTTCCAAATGAGAGAATTGGGTTTTCATAAGGCAAGAGCCCTGACCAATCAGTGGCCCGCCCCTGTGAAGAGACAGGGGTTATAAACGATGAAACACACCCTTCTCCCCTCGCCACTATATAAGACAATGACACAATGTAACCACCCTGTTCCGGGTACGTGAGGTATGCAGCCTCTACGTTAAAAGGACTCACATGTCAAGTACAGAACTAAGCCAACCTCGGCATGAGCTTCGGTTGTGAATGGTATGAACTTTGAACCCTTATTCACTACTGAAGTGATACTTCCTAGCCGTTGAGTTAGCAGCGGCCACTGTAGACGTGGGCTAGGAAAGGACGGACAACGTAACCAATCTAACACACGACGAAGATACTACAACGTAACCACTTTACCACCAGAGACATTCTTCCGAGGACAGGAAGATCTCTGTTGGCCAACACGACCAGCATCTACGACCAATCTACCGAAGCGCAGCTCAGAGTAAATATTTATTGCATTTTCCTTTTCCAAATGGGCGGTAATTTAGAATGCATACGATAATGTATTTACGATAGCATAGCTGCTCTCTCTGTTCCTCAGTCTTCCCGCTCTTTCATTCAAGCCCAACCCCTTTCCTTTGTGTAACCAGCCGCCATGCCGGTTTAGCCCACTAGGGCACATTCTCCAGCCGCCATGCCGGTTTAGCCCACTAGGGCACATTCTCCAGCCGCCATGCCGGTTTAGCCCACTAGGGCACATTCTCCAGCCGCCATGCCGGTTTAGCCCACTAGGGCACATTCTCAAGCCGCCATGCCGGTTTAGCCCACTAGGGCACATTCTCCGATCATTTCCTTGTAACCATATCTGTTTGTTATGCCTTTCTGTGAATTACTTAGATTAGTAAATACATTATTTTAAGACAATTGATGTATGGATGACTCATAGTGAAGACTGGTTCGTAAACCAACAATTTACGACGTTTGGAATGAGATTGACGTGAGGTAAACTAACACATCATTAATCAGAGGACTTAAGGATCAGATATTATAATATCTGAAAGTTATATTAGGAAAATTATAACTTTGTAATCTGAATATTTTCCTTGGTGCCCCGACCTTCTAGTTAATTACAGTTAAACGATTAATCAGTTTAATCGCGTAATAATAATTACAGAGAGTTATTTGATAAACATGTCTTCCATGATGCCAAAGACACGACAATACTATTCTAAATAGTATGTAGTACGATTAGTACGCAGTACAGATGTAGGATCTTAAGTTGATCACTCTTTTGTGGCTGAGAAATTTTCTTGCACTAGCAGGAAATGCAAACGTGTAGTGTTTTAAAAAAGTTTGTAAAGTCTTCTAAAGTTTGTAATTTCCACTTTAAAATGTCAGACTTGATTCTTCACAACAACAACAACAACAAAAATGTCCTTTAACTTCCTGTTGCTGCAGGATTATTTTCCTGTGTAGCTAACTGGCTCAAATTAAGAGCCTGTACATAAGACACACGTCTTGAATTTGAGAAATCCTGCACCAAACCCGTTAGCTAGATGGAACAGCGAGGAGACTAAAGCCTCCCAGCAGGAAGGGAAGGAAGAGGCCATTGTTGAGTGACCGTGTCGTCTCTCTGCGTGACATGGTCATCAGGGAACCTTCTGTTCACACCACACTCTCACTCACACACACACTCTCTCTCACACACACACACCACACACACACACACACACCACACACACCACACACACACACACACACACACACTCTCACACACACATACTCCACACACACACACACACACACCCTCACACACACACATACTCTCCACACACAAACACACACACACACTCACACATACTCTCTCACACACCACACACACACACACACAACACACCACACACACACACACAACACCACCCACACACCACACACACACACACACACACACACATACTCCCTCCCTCCCCTCCCCTCTCCCCTCTCCCCTCCTGCTCCCTCCCCCCCCCTCCCTCCCTCCCTCCCTCCTCCCCATCCTCCCTCCCTCCCCCTCCCTCCCCCCTTTCCCTCCCCTCTCCTCACCCACAGGGTCTGTATGTGAAAACGATGTAACTCTCCTCTTCAGTCTTCTCTATGAAGGTCACGCAGGTCAGTTTCTCCCAGTGACGCATCGCCTGCTTGAACATCGCTCTCTGACTGCCTGGAACACACACACACACACACAACCACAACACAACACCACACACACGCACCACACACACACACACGCACACACACAACACACACAGCACACACGGACACATACACACACCACCGTTATACACACATACAGACCAGTGAAGTTTCCTCCTATGATGTAAGGTATGAGTCCTCCTGGCCAGATCCATCATACGTACTCACCAGTGTAGTTTCCTCCTATGAGGTAAGGTATGAGTCCTCCTGGCCAGATCCATCATACATACAGACCAGTGTAGTTTCCTGCTATGAGGTAAGGTATGAGTCCTCCTGGCCAGATCCATCATACGTACTCACCAGTGTAGTTTCCTGCTATGAGGTAAGGTATGAGTCCTCCTGGCCAGATCCATCATACGTACTCACCAGTGTAGTTTCCTGCTATGAGGTAAGGTATGAGTCCTCCTGGCCAGATCCATCATACGTACTCACCAGTGAAGTTTCCTGCTATGATGTAAGGTATGAGTCCTCCTGGCCAGATCCATCATACATACTCACCAGTGTGGTTTCCTGCTATGAGGTAAGGTATGAGTCCTCCTGGTCAGATCCATCATACGTACTCACCAGTGTAGTTTCCTGCTATGAGGTAAGGTATGAGTCCTCCTGGCCAGATCCATCATACGTACTCACCAGTGAAGTTTCCTCCTATGATGTAAGGTATGACACCTCCTGGCCAGATCCTCTCAGCTCGGGAGGTTGCAGCTCTAGGAACACGGTTCTTCACAACAACGCTCCAGGCGTTCCCTGTTTTCCCCCGTATCTGGTCGACGTCACCCGTATTCCCCCGCTCTTTAACCGGCTTTCACAGCCTTCCCTGTCTGTCCAGCATCAGTTTTCCCATCTGGGTCCTGGGACCGAGGGCTGATTCATGACTGGAGTTCGATAGACTATACGTCTGAGAGGAGAGCAGAGGA
>NW_021823291.1:0-49372 GCF_901001165.1 Salmo trutta
AATGCTGAATACAACAGGTGTAGTAGACCTCCAGTGAAATGCTGAATACAACAGGTGTAGTAGACCTCACAGTGAAATGCTGATACAACGGTGTAGTAGACCTTACAGTGAAATGCTGAATACAACAGGTGTAGTAGACCTTACAGTGAAATGCTGAATACAAAACAGGTGTAGTAGACCTCACAGTGAAATGCTGAATACAACAGGTGTAGTAGACCTCACAGTGAATGCTGAATACAACAGGTGTAGACCTCACAGTGAAATGCTGAATACAACGGTGTAGGAGACCTCACAGTAAAATGCTGAATACAACAGGTGTAGACCTCACAGTGAAATGCTGAATACAACAGGTGTAGTAGACCTTACAGTGAAATGCTGATACAACAGGTGTAGTAGACCTCACAGTGAAATGCTGAATACAACAGGTGTAGTAGACCTCACAGTGAAATGCTGAATACAACAGGTGTAGTAGACCTCACAGTGAAATGCTGAATACAACAGGTGTAGTAGACCTTACAGTGAAATGCTGAATACAACAGGTGTAGTAGACCTCACAGTGAAATGCTGAATACAACAGGTGTAGTAGACCTCACAGTGAAATGCTGAATACAACAGTGTTAGTAGACCTTACAGTGAAATGCTGAATACAACAGGTGTAGTAGACCTCACAGTGAAATGCTGAATACAACAGGTGTAGTAGACCTTACAGTAAAATGCTGAATACAACAGGTGTAGTAGACCTTACAGTGAAATGCTGAATACAACAGGTGTAGTAGACCTTACAGTGAAATGCTGAATACAACAGGTGTAGTAGACCTCACAGTGAAATGCTGAATACAACAGGTGTAGTAGACCTCACCGTGAAATGCTGAATACAGCAGGTGTAGTAGACCTTACAGTGAAATGCTGAATACAACAGGTGTAGTAGACCTCACAGTGAAATGCTGAATACAACAGGTGTAGTAGACCTTACAGTGAAATGCTGAATACAACAGGTGTAGTAGACCTTACAGTGAAATGCTGAATACAACAGGTGTAGTAGACCTCACAGTGAAATGCTGAATACAGCAGGTGTAGTAGACCTCACAGTGAAATGCTGAATACAACAGGTGTAGTAGACCTCACAGTGAAATGCTGAATACAACAGGTGTAGTAGACCTCACAGTGAAATGCTGAATACAGCAGGTGTAGTAGACCTCACAGTGAAATGCTGAATACAACAGGTGTAGTAGACCTCACAGTGAAATGCTGAATACAACAGGTGTAGTAGACCTTACAGTAAAATGCTGAATACAACAGGTGTAGTAGACCTACAGTGAAATGCTGAATACAACAGGTGTAGACCTCACAGTGAAATGCTGAATACAACAGGTGTAGTAGACCTTACAGTGAAATGCTGAATACAACAGGTGTAGTAGACCTTACGTGAAATGCTGAATACAACAGGTGTAGTAGACCTCACAGTGAAATGCCGAATACAACAGGTGTAGTAGACCTCACAGTGAAATGCTGAATACAACAGGTGTAGTAGACCTCACAGTGAAATGCCGAATACAACAGGTGTAGTAGACCTCACAGTGAAATGCTGAATACAACAGGTGTAGTAGACCTCACAGTGAAATGCTGAATACAACAGGTGTAGTAGACCTTACAGTGAAATGCTGAATACAACAGGTGTAGTAGACCTCACAGTGAAATGCTGAATACAATAGGTGTAGACCTCACAGTGAAATGCTGAATACAACAGGTGTAGTAGACCTTACAGTGAAATGCTGAATACACAGGTGTAGTAGACCTCACAGTGAATGCTGAATACAACAGGTGTAGTAGACCTTACAGATAATGCTGAATACAACAGGTGTAGACCTCACAGTGAAATGCTGAATACAACAGGTGTAGTAGACCTTACAGTGAAATGCTGAATACAACAGGTGTAGTAGACCTCACAGTGAAATGCTGAATACAACAGGTGTAGTAGACCTCACAGTGAAATGCTGAATACAACAGGTGTAGTAGACCTCACAGTGAAATGCTGAATACAACAGGGTAGTAGACCTTACAGTGAAATGCTGAATACAACAGGTGTAGTAGACCTCACAGTGAAATGCTGAATACAACAGGTGTAGTAGACCTCACAGTGAAATGCTGAATACAACAGGTGTAGTAGACCTTACAGTGAAATGCTGAATACAACAGGTGTAGTAGACCTCACAGTGAAATGCTGAATACAACAGGTGTAGTAGACCTCACAGTGAAATGCTGAATACAACAGGTGTAGACCTCACAGTGAAATGCTGAATACAACAGGTGTAGTAGACCTCACAGTAAAATGCTGAATACAACAGGTGTAGACCTCACAGTGAAATGCTGAATACAACAGGTGTAGTAGACCTTACAGTGAAATGCTGAATACAACAGGTGTAGTAGACCTCACAGTGAAATGCTGAATACAACAGGTGTAGTAGACCTCACAGTGAAATGCTGAATACAACAGGTGTAGTAGACCTCACAGTGAAATGCTGAATACAACAGGTGTAGTAGACCTTACAGTGAAATGCTGAATACAACAGGTGTAGTAGACCTCACAGTGAAATGCTGAATACAACAGGTTGTAGTAGACCTCACAGTGAAATGCTGAATACAACAGGTGTAGTAGACCTTACAGTGAAATGCCGAATACAACAGGTGTAGTAGACCACACAGTGAAGTGCTGAATACAACAGGTGTAGTAGACCTTACAGTAAATGCTGAATACAACAGGTGTAGTAGACCTTACAGTGAAATGCTGAATACAACAGGTGTAGTAGACCTTACAGTGAAATGCTGAATACAACAGGTTGTAGTAGACCTCACAGTGAAATGCTGAATACAACAGGTGTAGTAGACCTCACCGTGAAATGCTGAATACAGCAGGTGTAGTAGACCTTACAGTGAAATGCTGAATACAAAGGTGTAGTAGACCTCACAGTGAAATGCTGGACTACAACCAGTTGTAGTAGACCTTACAGTGTGAATGCTGAATACAACAGGTGTAGTAGACCTTACCTTACAGTGAAATGCTGAATGTAAACAAAGGTGTAGTAGACCTCACAGTGAAATGCTGAATACAGCAGGTGTAGTAGACCTCACAGTGAAATGCTGAATACAACAGGTGTAGTAGACCTCACAGTGAATGCTGAATACAACAGGTGTAGTAGACCTTACAGTAAAATGCTGAATACAACAGGTGTAGTAGACCTTACAGTGAAATGCTGAATACAACAGGTGTAGACCTCACAGTGAAATGCTGAATACAACAGGTGTAGTAGACCTTACAGTGAAATGCTGAATACAACAGGTGTAGTAGACCTTACAGTGAAATGCTGAATACAACAGGTGTAGTAGACCTCACAGTGAAATGCCGAATACAACAGGTGTAGTAGACCTCACAGTGAAATGCTGAATACAACAGGTGTAGTAGACCTCACAGTGAAATGCTGAATACAGCAGGTGTAGTAGACCTCACAGTGAAATGCTGAATACAACAGGTGTAGTAGACCTCACAGTGAAATGCTGAATACAACAGGTGTAGTAGACCTTACAGTAAAATGCTGAATACAACAGGTGTAGTAGACCTTACAGTGAAATGCTGAATACAACAGGTGTAGACCTCACAGTGAAATGCTGAATACAACAGGTGTAGTAGACCTTACAGTGAAATGCTGAATACAACAGGTGTAGTAGACCTTACAGTGAAATGCTGAATACAACAGGTGTAGTAGACCTCACAGTGAAATGCCGAATACAACAGGTGTAGTAGACCTCACAGTGAAATGCTGAATACAACAGGTGTAGTAGACCTCACAGTGAAATGCTGAATACAACAGGTGTAGTAGACCTTACAGTGAAATGCTGAATACAACAGGTGTAGTAGACCTCACAGTGAAATGCCGAATACAGCAGGTGTAGTAGACCTCACAGTGAAATGCTGAATACAACAGGTGTAGTAGACCTCACAGTGAAATGCTGAATACAACAGGTGTAGTAGACCTTACAGTGAAATGCTGAATACAACAGGTGTAGTAGACCTCACAGTAAAATGCTGAATACAACAGGTGTAGACCTCACAGTGAAATGCTGAATACAACAGGTGTAGTAGACCTTACAGTGAAATGCTGAATACAACAGGTGTAGTAGACCTCACAGTGAAATGCTGAATACAACAGGTGTAGACCTCACAGTGAAATGCTGAATACAACAGGTGTAGTAGACCTTACAGTGAAATGCTGAATACAACAGGTGTAGTAGACCTCACAGTGAAATGCTGAATACAACAGGTGTAGTAGACCTCACAGTAAAATGCTGAATACAACAGGTGTAGACCTCACAGTGAAATGCTGAATACAACAGGTGTAGTAGACCTTACAGTGAAATGCTGAATACAACAGGTGTAGTAGACCTCACAGTGAAATGCTGAATACAACAGGTGTAGTAGACCTCACAGTGAAATGCTGAATACAACAGGTGTAGTAGACCTCACAGTGAAATGCTGAATACAACAGGTGTAGTAGACCTTACAGTGAAATGCTGAATACAACAGGTGTAGTAGACCTCACAGTGAAATGCTGAATACAACAGGTGTAGTAGACCTCACAGTGAAATGCTGAATACAACAGGTGTAGTAGACCTCACAGTGAAATGCTGAATACAACAGGTGTAGTAGACCTCACAGTGAAATGCTGAATACAACAGGTGTAGTAGACCTTACAGTGAAATGCTGAATACAACAGGTGTAGTAGACCTACAATGAAATGCTGAATACAACAGTTGTAGTAGACCTTACAGTGAAATGCTGAATACAGCAGGTGTAGTAGACCTTACAGTGAAATGCTGAATACAACAGGTGTAGTAGACCTTACAGTGAAATGCTGAATACAACAGGTGTAGTAGACCTTACAGTGAAATGCTGAATACAAAAGGTGTAGTAGACCTCACAGTGAAATGCTGAATACAACAGGTGTAGTAGACCTCACCGTGAAATGCTGAATACAGCAGGTGTAGTAGACCTTACAGTGAAATGCTGAATACAACAGGTGTAGTAGACCTCACAGTGAAATGCTGAATACAACAGGTGTAGTAGACCTTACAGTGAAATGCTGAATACAACAGGTGTAGTAGACCTTACAGTGAAATGCTGAATACAACAGGTGTAGTAGACCTCACAGTGAAATGCTGATACAACAGGTGTAGTAGACCTTACAGTGAAATGCTGAATACAACAGGTGTAGTAGACCTCACAGTGAAATGCTGAATAAACAGGTGTAGTAGACTTACAGTAAAATGCTGAATACAACAGGTGTAGACCTCACAGTGAAATGCTGAATACAACAGGTGTAGTAGACCTTACAGTGAAATGCTGAATACAACAGGTGTAGTAGACCTCACAGTGAAATGCTGAATACAACAGGTGTAGTAGACCTCACAGTGAAATGCTGAATACAACAGGTGTAGTAGACCTCACAGTGAAATGCTGAATACAACAGGTGTAGTAGACCTTACAGTGAAATGCTGAATACAACAGGTGTAGTAGACCTCACAGTGAAATGCTGAATACAAACAGGTGTAGTAGACCTCACAGTGAAATGCTGAATACAACAGGTGTAGTAGACCTTACAGTGAAATGCTGAATACAACAGGTGTAGTAGACCTCACAGTGAAATGCTGAATACAACAGGTGTAGTAGACCTCACAGTGAAATGCTGAATACAACAGGTGTAGACCTCACAGTGATAAGTGCTGAATACAACAGGTGTAGTAGACCTCACAGTAAAATGCTGAATACAACAGGTGTAGACCTCACAGTGAAATGCTGAATACAACAGGTGTAGTAGACCTTACAGTGAAATGCTGAATACAACAGGTGTAGTAGACCTCACAGTGAAATGCTGAATACAACAGGTGTAGTAGACCTCACAGTGAAATGCTGAATACAACAGGTGTAGTAGACCTCACAGTGAAATGCTGAATACAACAGGTGTAGTAGACCTTACAGTGAAATGCTGAATACAACAGGTGTAGTAGACCTCACAGTGAAATGCTGAATACAACAGGTGTAGTAGACCTCACAGTGAAATGCTGAATACAACAGGTGTAGTAGACCTTACAGTGAAATGCCGAATACAACAGGTGTAGTAGACCACACAGTGAAGTGCTGAATACAACAGGTGTAGTAGACCTTACAGTAAAATGCTGAATACAACAGGTGTAGTAGACCTTACAGTGAAATGCTGAATACAACAGGTGTAGTAGACCTTACAGTGAAATGCTGAATACAACAGGTGTAGTAGACCTCACAGTGAAATGCTGAATACAACAGGTGTAGTAGACCTCACCGTGAAATGCTGAATACAGCAGGTGTAGTAGACCTTACAGTGAAATGCTGAATACAACAGGTGTAGTAGACCTCACAGTGAAATGCTGATACAACAGGTGTAGTAGACCTTACAGTGAAATGCTGAATACAACAGGTGTAGTAGACCTTACAGTGAAATGCTGAATACAACAGGTGTAGTAGACCTCACAGTGAAATGCTGAATACAGCAGGTGTAGTAGACCTCACAGTGAAATGCTGAATACAACAGGTGTAGTAGACCTCACAGTGAAATGCTGAATACAACAGGTGTAGTAGACCTTACAGTAAATGCTGAATACAACAGGTGTAGTAGACCTTACAGTGAAATGCTGAATACAACAGGTGTAGACCTCACAGTGAAATGCTGAATACAACAGGTGTAGTAGACCTTACAGTGAAATGCTGAATACAACAGGTGTAGTAGACCTTACAGTGAAATGCTGAATACAACAGGTGTAGTAGACCTCACAGTGAAATGCCGAATACAACAGGTTGTAGTAGACCTCACAGTGAAATGCTGAATACAACAGGTGTAGTAGACCTCACAGTGAAATGCTGAATACAGCAGGTGTAGTAGACCTCACAGTGAAATGCTGAATACAACAGGTGTAGTAGACCTCACAGTGAAATGCTGAATACAACAGGTGTAGTAGACCTTACAGTAAAATGCTGAATACAACAGGTGTAGTAGACCTTACAGTGAAATGCTGAATACAACAGGTGTAGACCTCACAGTGAAATGCTGAATACAACAGGTGTAGTAGACCTTACAGTGAAATGCTGAATACAACAGGTGTAGTAGACCTTACAGTGAAATGCTGAATACAACAGGTGTAGTAGACCTCACAGTGAAATGCCGAATACAACAGGTGTAGTAGACCTCACAGTGAAATGCTGAATACAACAGGTGTAGTAGACCTCACAGTGAAATGCTGAATACAACAGGTGTAGTAGACCTTACAGTGAAATGCTGAATACAACAGGTGTAGTAGACCTCACAGTGAAATGCCGAATACAGCAGGTGTAGTAGACCTCACAGTGAAATGCTGAATACAACAGGTGTAGTAGACCTCACAGTGAAATGCTGAATACAACAGGTGTAGTAGACCTTACAGTGAAATGCTGAATACAACAGGTGTAGTAGACCTCACAGTAAAATGCTGAATACAACAGGTGTAGACCTCACAGTGAAATGCTGAATACACAGGTGTAGTAGACCTTACAGTGAAATGCTGAATACAACGGTCGTAGTAGACCTCACAGTGAAATGCTGCAATACAACAGGTGTAGACCTCACAGTGAACTGCTGAATACAACAGGTTGTAGTAGACCTTACAGTGAAATGCTGAATACAACAGGGTGTAGTAGACCTCACAGTGAAATGCTGAATACAACAGGTGTAGTAGACCTCACAGTAAAATGCTGAATACAACAGGTGTAGACCTCACAGTGAAATGCTGAATACAACAGGTGTAGTAGACCTTACAGTGAAATGCTGAATACAACAGGTGTAGTAGACCTCACAGTGAAATGCTGAATACAACAGGTGTAGTAGACCTCACAGTGAAATGCTGAATACAACAGGTGTAGTAGACCTCACAGTGAAATGCTGAATACAACAGGTGTAGTAGACCTTACAGTGAAATGCTGAATACAACAGGTGTAGTAGACCTCACAGTGAATGCTGAATACAACAGGTGTAGTAGACCTCACAGTGAAATGCTGAATACAACAGGTGTAGTAGACCTCACAGTGAAATGCTGAATACAACAGGTGTAGTAGACCTCACAGTGAAATGCTGAATACAACAGGTGTAGTAGACCTTACAGTGAAATGCTGAATACAACAGGTGTAGTAGACCTTACAATGAAATGCTGAATACAACAGTTGTAGTAGACCTTACAGTGAAATGCTGAATACAGCAGGTGTAGTAGACCTTACAGTGAAATGCTGAATACAACAGGTGTAGTAGACCTTACAGTGAAATGCTGAATACAACAGGTGTAGTAGACCTTACAGTGAAATGCTGAATACAAAAGGTGTAGTAGACCTCACAGTGAAATGCTGAATACAACAGGTGTAGTAGACCTCACCGTGAAATGCTGAATACAGCAGGTGTAGTAGACCTTACAGTGAAATGCTGAATACAACAGGTGTAGTAGACCTCACAGTGAAATGCTGAATACAACAGGTGTAGTAGACCTTACAGTGAAATGCTGAATACAACAGGTGTAGTAGACCTTACAGTGAAATGCTGAATACAACAGGTGTAGTAGACCTCACAGTGAAATGCTGAATACAGCAGGTGTAGTAGACCTCACAGTGAAATGCTGAATACAACAGGTGTAGTAGACCTCACAGTGAAATGCTGAATACAACAGGTGTAGTAGACCTTACAGTAAAATGCTGAATACAACAGGTGTAGTAGACCTTACAGTGAAATGCTGAATACAACAGGTGTAGACCTCACAGTGAAATGCTGAATACAACAGGTGTAGTAGACCTTACAGTGAAATGCTGAATACAACAGGTGTAGTAGACCTTACAGTGAAATGCTGAATACAACAGGTGTAGTAGACCTCACAGTGAAATGCCGAATACAACAGGTGTAGTAGACCTCACAGTGAAATGCTGAATACAACAGGTGTAGACCTCACAGTGAAATGCTGAATACAACAGGTGTAGTAGACCTTACAGTGAAATGCTGAATACAACAGGTGTAGTAGACCTCACAGTGAAATGCTGAATACAACAGGTGTAGTAGACCTCACAGTAAAATGCTGAATACAACAGGTGTAGACCTCACAGTGAAATGCTGAATACAACAGGTGTAGTAGACCTTACAGTGAAATGCTGAATACAACAGGTGTAGTAGACCTCACAGTGAAATGCTGAATACAACAGGTGTAGTAGACCTCACAGTGAAATGCTGAATACAACAGGTGTAGTAGACCTCACAGTTGAAATGCTGAATACAACAGGTGTAGTAGACCTTACAGTGAAATGCTGAATACAACAGGTGTAGTAGACCTCACAGTGAAATGCTGAATACAACAGGTGTAGTAGACCTCACAGTGAAATGCTGAATACAACAGGTGTAGTAGACCTTACAGTGAAATGCTGAATACAACAGGTGTAGTAGACCTCACAGTGAAATGCTGAATACAACAGGTGTAGTAGACCTCACAGTGAAATGCTGAATACAACAGGTGTAGACCTCACAGTGAAATGCTGAATACAACAGGTGTAGTAGACCTTACAGTAAAATGCTGAATACAACAGGTGTAGACCTCACAGTGAAATGCTGAATACAACAGGTGTAGTAGACCTTACAGTGAAATGCTGAATACAACAGGTGTAGTAGACCTCACAGTGAAATGCTGAATACAACAGGTGTAGTAGACCTCACAGTGAAATGCTGAATACAACAGGTGTATTAGACCTCACAGTGAAATGCTGAATACAACAGGTGTAGTAGACCTTACAGTGAAATGCTGAATACAACAGGTGTAGTAGACCTCACAGTGAAATGTTGAATACAACAGGTGTAGTAGACCTCACAGTGAAATGCTGAATACAACAGGTGTAGTAGACCTTACAGTGAAATGCTGAATACAACAGGTGTAGTAGACCTCACAGTGAAATGCTGAATACAACAGGTGTAGTAGACCTCACAGTGAATGCTGAATACAACAGGTGTAGTAGACCTCACAGTGAAATGCTGAATACAACAGGTGTAGTAGACCTTACAGTGAAATGCTGAATACAACAGGTGTAGTAGACCTCACAGTGAAATGCTGAATACAACAGGTGTACAACAGATAGCCCTCTCCCCCACACTACATAGACAGATATCCCTCTCCCCCACACTACATAGACAGATATCCCTCTCCCCCACACTACATAGACAGATATCCCTCTCCCCCACACTACATAGACAGATAGCCCTCTCCCCCACACTACATAGACAGATATCCCTCTCCCCCACACTACATAGACAGATATCCCTCTCCCCCACACTACATAGACAGATATATCCTTGTGTTGTGTTTCTATTCCAGGTGAGTGTTCTGACCACCTTGGAGCGCCGCTTCAACCTCCAGTCCGCCGACGTGGGCGTTATCGCCAGCAGCTTCGAGATCGGCAACCTGGCCCTCATCCTATTTGTCAGCTACTTCGGTGCAAAAGCCCACCGTCCGCGTCTGATTGGCTGCGGGGGCCTGGTCATGGCGCTGGGCGCGCTGCTCTCCGCCCTGCCAGAGTTCCTGACCCACCAGTATGAGTACGAGGCCGGGGACGGGTGGCACGCTGAGGATGGAAGGGATGTGTGCTCCAACATGACCAGGACTGAGGGCAGAGACTCTGCCTTCCTGTGTGGGAACAAGTCCAACACCAACATGATGTACCTGGTGCTGATAGGGGCCCAGGTACTGCTGGGGATCGGGGCAACGCCAGTACAGCCTCTAGGGGTGTCCTACATAGACGACCACGTCAAGAGGAAAGACTCCTCTCTGTATATAGGTGAGGATATCAACCTTATATAATATACATATTAATAACAGAACAACTTGTTACTCCTCTCTGTAAATAGGTGAGGATATCAGCCTTATATAATATACATATTAATAACAGAACAACTTGTTACTCCTCTCTGTATATGGAGCCACACGCATTAGGAAGAAAGCAGTGACTCCTCTATACTGTGTCGTGTCTTTGGGCACCTTTAAACTGAAGACATGTTTATCAAATAACTCCCTGTAATTATTATTACGCGATTAAACTGATTAATCGTTTAACTGTAATTAACTAGGAGATCGGGGCACCAAGGAAAATATTCAGATTACAAAGTTATAATTTTCCTAATATAACTTTCCTATATTATAACATTATATATTATATTATAGTATAGGCCGATTATCTTCTGGTTTAAACGGTGTATTTTACCTCGCGTCCAGTCTCATTCCAAACGTCGTAAATTGTTGTATCTGCACGAACCCAGTCTTTACTAAGAGTCATCCATACTTCAATTGTCTTAAAATCATTTATTTACTAAACTAAGTAATTCACAGAAAGCATACAAACAGTAATTATCGTCACAAAGAATTGGTAGAGTAATATGCCCTAGTGGGCTAAACAGGCATGGCTGGTGTCTTGTTAAACAAAGGGTCATAAAGGGCAGCTGAGGAGGCACACAGAGTTCATTAATATTAACAATTGATATGCTAATCCTTTGCACATGAACGCTCACTCATTCGGGAACAATTGCAATCAATGGATCTTTCAAAGCGACATTCATTAATGTCGTTATAGAATGGATGTTTCGTTGGTCTTCGCGTTCAATGATATAATTTACTTAGCTGCAGACTAATAATTAATATCAAAGACTTGTTCTTATTCTGTCGGTCTCGATAGTCTAAAAGTTTAACCATGTGGTATAGGTAACTTTCAGTACAGGAATTGGGGGTCAAACCTTGGCTCTCTCTTCTGAGGTAAGCTGGTCTGAAGAAAGTAAATCAGGGTGGGGTTTTATAGTGAACATAGAACAGGCTTGTCACATGACGCCTGGTCCTGTCTGTGTCCCTGGGGTGCGTGCCGATGACTGATTTAAGCTTTGAACAGAAATACATTCTATCACATTAACATCAGTACACAGCATCTCAACGTATTACAAATAGCTTTATCCTTATAAATACATTTTATACCACCAGTTGGATGCAAGTCCAACTTGCATCCAACTGTTATATAGCCTCAGCTATATAATAGCTGAGGCTATTATATAAACAGTATTATGGTAATATGGCTATATTGTCTCTTCTGAGTATCACAAAATTGTACCAAGCGGACCAGTTCGTAGCTGGATTCTTCACCAATCTTTTATACCTTCTCCAGAACATAAATGTCGATCGGGTCCCCAATTCTGTGAGTTGGAAGAATTTCCTGTGTCTCTCTATGGGCCATGTGGCAGGAGATTCTTCCCTAGAATTTTACCACCTCTTCACACAGGGCCTGGGTGGGGGGAGGTAGGTTGGGGGATGGTGCAAGGGGGAGGTGGTCAACTGTCCTCCCTGTACTCAAAGAGGGCAACGTCATGACAACTGTATATAGAGGTCAGTTAACTACCGCTCCCTGACCACAATAACCCTAATGCATTAGGAAGAAAGCAGTGAGTCCTCTCTATACTGTATATAGAGGTCAGTTAACTACCACTCCCTAACCACAATAACCCTAATGCATTAGGAAGAAAGTAGTGAGTCCTCTCTATACTGTATATAGAGGTCAGTTAACTACCACTCCCTGACCACAATAACCCTAATGCATTAGGAAGAAAGTAGTGAGTCCTCTCTATACTGTATATAGAGGTCAGTTAACTACCACTCACTAACCACAATAAACCTTAAAGTCACGACTTCCTCTGAAGTCGGCTCCTCTCCTTGTTTCGGGCGGCGTTCGGCTATCGACGTCACCGGCTTTCTAGCCATCGCCGCTCCATTTTTCATGTATCCATTTGTTTTGTCTTGTTTCCTGCACACCTGGTTTTCATTCGCCAATCACACTACATGTATTTATTCCTCTGTTCCCCCTCATGTCTTTGTGTGAGATTGTTTGTGTGTTACGTGTTTTGTAACGCTTCAGGCTGGCGTTCGTTATTTCCGTGTTATTTCACGAAGCTAGTTTGAATTGTTAAACATTTATGTTTTGTGACTGTTTTTTGCGCGCTTTACACTTTGCCTTGTTGGCTGGAGGTTTTTTGACGCAGCTGCGTCCGTCTGTAATCTCTCCCCTGACGAAATAAAGTGCGCGCCTGTTCACAATTCTCTGCTCTCCTGCACCTGACTTCACCACAAGTACGCACACGCCTGACACCTAACCACAATTCTCTGCTCTCCTGCACCTGACTTCACCACAAGTACGCACACGCCTGACACCTAACCACAATTCTCTGCTCTCCTGCACCTGACTTCACCACAAGTACGCACACGCCTGACACCTAACCACAATTCTAGCAGGTTCTCTCTGCATGTACTGTAGGTGAGTAGGACCACACGCTTTAGAACAAAATAACTAGGAACACCTGGCTGAAACGTTCAACCAGCCCATCAGTCTGAGGGTGGTAAGGGGTTGTGCCATGCTGTCTGTGATGCTGCTTTATGAGCTTGGAGTTGAAGTTGGTTCCCTGATCAGTGACAATATAACCTATTGGAACATGACTAACTACTTGTTAGTTGTCCTGTGATGTGTTTGGAAACGCACACCATAGGGCAGAGATAGGTAACTACATTCAGCCTAGGGCTGATTCATGTCAGAGCGGATGGTTGGGAGAACGGAACATAATGACAATAATTCCTACACTCTAAATTGACCCAAAAAGAGATTGTAATTGGAAATAACAGTAATTTCATAGCTTGATTACATTGATAAACGATCACAGTTTTTTTTTTAGCTGAATTCCTGGCGGTTTTAGTCTTTTTGGACCAATTATTATTGTCATGTTTTTTGCAAAAAGCTTTGGGGGGCCCAAAACAAATGACTGGCAGGCCGGTTTTGGCACGCGGGCCACCAGTTGCTGACCCATAGGGTTTAAGTGTTGAGAGAGAATGATGAGGACAGTAACAGAGAGTAATGAGGTCATTTATCATCAGCACAACAGGCAGAATACAGTGGCTAGTATATGAGAAGAAAAACTCAATTCAACACTATATCATAATGAGTCCATTCTTTACAACATTATCTGTCTCTAACTAACAAGCACAAACCCTGGATTAACTATGTGGCTCTAACTAACAAGTACTATCCCTGGATTAACTCTCTGTCTCTAACTAACAAGTACTAGCCCTGGATTAACTCTCTGTCTCTAACTAACAAGTACAAGCCCTGGATTAACTCTCTGTCTCTAACTAACAAGTACTATCCCTGGATTAACTCTCTGTCTCTAACTAACAAGTACTAGCCCTGGATTAACTCTCTGTCTCTAACTAACAAGTACAAGCCCTGGATTAACTCTCTGTCTCTAACTAACAAGTACTATCCCTGGATTAACTCTCTGGCTCTAACTAACAAGTACTATCCCTGGATTAACTCTCTGGCTCTAACTAACAAGTACTATCCCTGGATTAACTCTCTGGCTCTAACTAACAAGTACTATCCCTGGATTAACTATGTGGCTCTAACTAACAAGTACTATCCCTGGATTAACTCTCTGTCTCTAACTAACAAGTACTATCCCTGGATTAACTCTCTGGCTCTAACTAACAAGTACTATCCCTGGATTAACTATGTGGCTCTAACTAACAAGTACTATCCCTGGACTACAGAGACCTAATGACACAGTGACTACAGAGGCCTAATGACACAGTGACTACAGAGACTTAATGACACAGTGACTACAGAGGTCTAATGACACAGTGACTACAGAGACCTAATGACACAGTGACTACAGAGACCTAATGACACAGTGACTACAGAGGTCTAATGACACAGTGACTACAGAGGTCTAATGTCACAGTGACTACAGAGACCTAATGAGACAGTGACTACAGAGACCTAATGACACAGTGACTACAGAGACCTAATGACACAGTGACTACAGAGGTCTAATGACACACTGACTACAGAGACCTAATGACACAGTGACTACAGAAACCTAATGACACACTGACTACAGAGGCCTAATGACACACTGACTACAGAGACCTAATGACACAGTGACTACAGAGGTCTAATGACACAGTGACTACAGAGGCCTAATGACACAGTGACTACAGAGGCCTAATGACACAGTGACTACAGAGACCTAATGACACAGGGACTACAGAGCCCTAATGACACAGTGACTACAGAGACCTAATGACACAGGGACTACAGAGGCCTAATGACACAGTGACTACAGAGGCCTAATGACACAGGGACTACTGAGACCTAATGACACAGAGACTACAGAGGCCTAATGACACAGTGACCACAGAGGCCTAATGACACAGTGACTACAGAGACCTAATGACACAGTGACTACAGAAGCCTAATGACACACTGACTACAGAGATCTAATGACACAGTGACTACAGAGGTCTAATGACACAGTGACTACAGAGGCCTAATGACACAGTGACTACAGAGGCCTAATGACACACTGACTAAAGATGTCTAATGACACAGTGACTACAGAGGCCTAATGACACAGTGACTACAGAGACCTAATGACACAGTGACTACAGAGACCTAATGACACACTGACTACAGAGGCCTAATGACACAGTGACTACAGAGACCTAATAACACAGTGACTACAGAGACCTAATAACACAGTGACTACAGAGGTCTAATGACACAGTGACTACAGAGGTCTAATGACACAGTGACTACAGAGGCCTAATGACACAGTGACTACAGAGGTCTAATGACACAGTGACTACAGAGACCTAATGACACAGTGACTACAGAGACCTAATGACACAGTGACTACAGAGACCTAATGACACAGTGACTACAGAGGCCTAATGACACAGTCACTACAGAGGTCTAATGTCACAGTGACTACAGAGGCCTAATGACACAGTGACTACAGAGGCCTAATGACACAGTGACTACAGAGGTCTAATGACACAGTGACTACAGAGACCTAATAACCAGAGAACCTGGCTACCAGCAGACTAGAACCAGGCTACCAGCAGACTATAACCAGGCTACCAGCAGACTAGAACCAGGCTACCATTAGACTAGAACCAGGCTACCAGCAGGCTAGAACCAGGCTACCAGCAGACTAGAACCAGGTTACCGTTAGGCTAGAACCAGGCTACCGTTAGACTAGAACCAGGCTACCATTAGACTAGAACCAGGCTACCGTTAGGCTAGAACCAGGCTACCGTTAAACTAAAACCAGGCTACCGTTAGGCTAGAACCAGGCTACCTGCAGACTAGAACCAGGCTACCGTTAGACTAGAACCAGGCTACCATTAGACTAAAACCAGGCTACCGTTAGGCTAGAACCAGGCTACCAGCAGGCTAGAACCAGGCTACCTGCAGACTAGAACCAGGCTACCAGCAGGCTAGAACCAGGCTGCCTGCAGGCTAGAACCAGGCTACCGTTAGACTAGAACCAGGCTACCAGCAGGCTAGAACCAGGCTACCTGCAGACTAGAACCAGGCTACCAGCAGGCTAGAACCAGGCTACCAGCAGACTAGAACCAGGCTACCGCCAGACTAGAACCAGGCTACCGTTAGACTAGAACCAGGCTACCAGCAGGCTAGAACCAGGCTACCTGCAGACTAGAACCAGGCTACCAGCAGACTAGAACCAGGCTACCAGCAGACTAGAACCAGGCTACCAGCAGACTAGAACCAGGCTACCAGCAGACTAGAACCAGGCTACCAGCAGGCTAGAACCAGGCTACCTGCAGGCTAGAACCAGGCTATCTGCAGGCTAGAACCAGCCTACCGTTAGACTAGAACCAGGCTACCAGCAGGCTAGAACCAGGCTACCTGCAGACTAGAACCAGGCTACCAGCAGGCTAGAACCAGGCTACCAGCAGACTAGAACCAGGCTACCGCCAGACTAGAACCAGGCTACCGTCAGACTAGAACCAGGCTACCAGCAGGCTAGAACCAGGCTACCTGCAGACTAGAACCAGGCTACCAGCAGACTAGAACCAAGCTACCAGCAGACTAGAACCAGGCTACCAGCAGACTAGAACCAGGCTACCAGCAGACTAGAACCAGGCTACCAGCAGGCTAGAACCAGGCTACCAGCAGACTAGAACCAGGCTACCGCCAGACTAGAACCAGGCTACCAGCAGGCTAGAACCAGGCTACCTGCAGACTAGAACCAGGCTACCAGCAGACTAGAACTAGGCTACCAGCAGACTAGAACCAGGCTACCAGCAGGCTAGAACCAGGCTACCAGCAGGCTAGAACCTGGCTACCAGCAGACTAGAACCAGGCTACCAGCAGGCTAGAACCAGGCTACCAGCAGGCTAGAACCTGGCTACCAGCAGACTAGAACCAGGCTACCAGCAGGCTAGAACCAGGCTACCAGCAGGCTAGAACCAGGCTAATAGCAGGCTAGAACCAGGCTAACAGCAGGCTAGAACCAGGCTACCAGCAGACTAGAACCAGGCTACCAGCAGACTAGAACCAGGCTACCGTTAGACTAGAACCAGGCTACCAGCAGGCTAGAACCAGGCTACCGTTAGACTAGAACCAGGCTACCGTTAGACTAGAACCAGGCTACCAGCAGGCTAGAACCAGGCTACCTGCAGACTAGAACCAGGCTACCAGCAGGCTAGAACCAGGCTAACAGCAGACTAGAACCAGGCTACCAGCAGGCTAGAACCAGGCTACCTGCAGGCTAGAACCAGGCTACCGTTAGACTAGAACCAGGCTACCGTTAGACTAGAACTAGGCTACCAGCAGGCTAGAACCAGGCTAACAGCAGGCTAGAACCAGGCTAACAGCAGGCTAGAACCAGGCTACCACCAGACTAGAACCAGGCTACCAGCAGGCTAGAACCAGGCTAACAGAAGACTAGAACCAGGCTAACAGCAGGCTAGAACCAGGCTACCAGCAGACTAGAACCAGGCTACCGCCAGACTAGAACCAGGCTACCGTTAGACTAGAACCAGGCTACCAGCAGGCTAGAACCAGGCTACCTGCAGACTAGAACCAGGATACCAGCAGACTAGAACTAAGCTACCAGCAGGCTAGAACCAGGCTACCAGCAGGCTAGAACCAGGCTACCAGCTGGCTAGAACCAGGCTACCAGCAGACTAGAACCAGGCTACCGCCAGACTAGAACCAGGCTACCGTTAGACTAGAACCAGGCTACCGTTAGACTAGAACCAGGCTACCAGCAGGCTAGAACCAGGCTACCAGCAGACTATAACCAGGCTATCCGGCAGGCTAGAACCAGGCTACCAGCAGACTAGAACCAGGCTACCAGCAGGCTAGAACCAGGCTACCAGCAGACTAGAACCAGGCTACCAGCAGACTAGAACCAGGCTACCAGCAGGCTAGAACCAGGCTACCAGCAGGCTAGAACCAGGCTAACAGCAGGCTAGAACCAGGCTAACAGCAGGCTAGAACCAGGCTACCAGCAGACTAGAACCAGGCTACCAGCAGACTATAACCAGGCTACCAGCAGGCTAGAACCAGGCTACCAGCAGACTAGAACCAGGCTACCAGCAGGCTAGAACCAGGCTACCAGCAGGCTAGAACCAGGCTACCAGCAGACTAGAACCAGGCTACCAGCAGGCTAGAACCAGGCTACCAGCAGGCTAGAACCAGGCTAACAGCAGGCTAGAACCAGGCTAACAGCAGGCTAGAACCAGGCTAACAGCAACTTCCAGAAACATCGGAGGAAACATGTCAACATAAATCCAGCACCACAGTGTCATCAGAAAAACACAAGAAGATTCAATAATGTTTTTTCAAATGCTTTTATTTCTGTTTCAATCCAAAGTGATACAGAAAACCACATTGTTCTGTACTACAAAATATTTATTTCATCTAAATACGATAAGGCATTAAGGCATGAGAAGCCGTGAATTATTGTGAATAACACACGGGCTGATGATTTGAACGAACAGGACACTGGATAATGTGTCAGATGTATTGTAGACATCTTCACCTTACTCTCCTCGTCCTGTGCTGGATGTCTTCCTCTCAGCAGCTGTAGAGTCGGTTGATCCTCAGGATGTCAGTGGTGGACACCCCCTGTCTCTGGCCAATGGACACGTTGGGGTTGGGGATGGGGGTGATGGTGTCCTTCCCGTTGATAGAGAAGGCTGTTTTTCCATAGTGCATGACAGAGCTGTAGTCATAGGGAGTGTTCAGGTTCTTGGTGTTTTGTTTATCGAAGTTATAGGCCATGTCAGAATCGATATTACTCCAGTTGATCCTGACGTACTGGTCACGGTCGCTCCTGGTTTGCTCGTGCTGGAAGCCCAGAGCGTGGAGGGTCTCGTGCTGAATGATGCCGAGAAAGATGCAGCCGACGCTGTTAACAGAGACCGTCTGTTTCCCTCCAATTCTCCCGAGAGAGGAGTAACAGCCGTTCAGACTCTCAAAGCTGATGTAGTCTTTCTGGTTGCCACGTGGCACAAAGCGAACGCAGGTCTTGCTGTGGAACGACTGGACGGCGTCCTCAATCTCCTTCCTGTCGGAGGGAGTGAATCTGCTGTCTTCTGTTATGTAGGGCACTTCAACATATCCGCTAGAGGCTTTGTTCCACAGGCAGCTGTTTCCTCCTTGCATGCACAGCATGGCGTTTCTGGTTCTTGGTACCACCAGGTCTCCCTCCATCAGCATCTCATCAGAGCCGTTATTAGCGCTCAGAATTCTCTCAGTGATGTCTACAGCCTCAAGGTGGTCTGTCCACATGGCTGGTCCACTGTGGTCCATTTGGGCCTGAGAGAGGCCCAGTACCAGCAGCAGGATGGCGAGAGAGGGGCTTTGCTCCATTTCAATGTGTGGAGATACTCTGGATGGCTCCTTGGATCTGGCAGTGGACAGACTCTGGATGGCTTCTTGGATCTGGCAGTGGAGATACTCTGGATGGCTCCTTGAGTCTTGATTCTTGATGTGTGATTCTGTCTGGTCAGTCCTGGGCTTTTATACAGACCTCTATAGGTGTGTCTGCAGGAGGATTAAGGGTTGGGGTCCATGTTGTTAGTTTTAAATCAACTCCTGAAGGGAGGACTCCACCTACAGTTTACACAAGGATTAATTTACTAGGCTGGAGTTTTTCTTTAAATCCACCATTAGGACTACTGGAAAGACACACAGGGCCGGCTGCAGGCATAAGCGACATGAGCGGTCGCCGACCCCAAACATGGAACCATATTATTTTTTTGGGGAAAACTCAGTCGGGGTCTCAACTTACTGTTGAGAGTTAAATTAGTAGAATACACAAGGTGCACGTTTTAAATGTGGTTGTGCATCAGCCGTTTTTCACTTGTTCTGTCAGTCACTGACCCTCAATCAGCCTTGTCAGCTAACAGTGTTTAGATGTTATTAGTCAGAATCACTCAGATATCATTAACATGGGTTAGGGTTAGGGGTTAGGGTTAGGGTTAGGGGTTAGGGTTAGGGGTTAGGGGTTAGGGTTAGGGTTAGGGATTAGGGTTAGGTTTAGGGGTTAGGGTTAGGGGTTAGGGTTTAGGGGTTAGGGTTAGGGTTAGGGGTTAGAGTTAGGGGTTAGGGGTTAAGGGTTAGGGGTTAGGGTTAAGGGTTGGGGTTAGGGGTTAAGGGTTAGGGGTTGGGGTTAAGGGTTAGGGTTAGGGGTTAGAGTTAGGGGTTAGGGGTTAGGGCTTAACATGGCAAAATGTGTAGAACTGCAGGGCATGTACTTTAACGTTCAAGAGAGGGGCCACAATATTTTTTGGATCCCTTGGTGGGGGGACCCACAAAATGCCTGTACACACACACACACACACACACACACACACACACACACACACACACACACACACACACACACACACACACACACACACACACACACACACACACACACACACACACACACACACACACACACACACACAGGTTGGTCCAGTCTTCAGCTCACCCATTAGGGTTATTTTGGGTGGGACTAGCTCACTGATGGACCTCTCTTAGCCATGTTGTCTTAAACAGTCCTCACTAGGGATTTAAGTTGCTTTGTTTGCAGGAAACACACTGTTCTCATAGTTTATGGATTGTGAAATAGCCGTCCTATTACCCAAATATACTGTTATATCTTCATTAAAGTTACAGGTGATAAATGAAAAGCAAATCCATTTATCCATCCAGGTGCAGTGTAGATCATAATAAAGATGACAGTCAAACATATGTCCCCTAGTCAGTAGTATGATGGAGATCAGCCATATGTCCCCCAGTCAGTAGTATGATGGAGATCAGCCATATGTCCCTCAGTCAGTAGTATGATGGAGATCAGCCATATGTCCCTCAGTCAGTAGTATGATGGAGATCAGCCATATGTCCCTCAGTCAGTAGTATGATGGAGATCAGCCATATGTCCCTCAGTCAGTAGTATGATGGAGATCAGCCATATGTCCCCCAGTCTGTAGTATGATATGGAGATCAGCCATATATCCCCCAGTCAGTAGTGTGATGGAGATCAGCCATATGTCCCCCAGTCAGTAGTGTGATGGAGATCAGCCATATGTCCCCCAGTCAGTAGTGTGATGGAGATCAGCCATATGTCCCCCAGTCAGTAGTGTGATGGAGATCAGCCATATGTCCCCCAGTCAGTAGTGTGATGGAGATCAGCCATATGTCCCCCAGTCAGTAGTATGATATGGAGATCAGCTGTATGTCCCCCAGTCAGTAGTGTGATGGAGATCAGCCATATGTCCCCCAGTCAATAGTATGATGGAGATCAGCCGTATGTCCCCCAGTCAGTAGTATGATGGAGATCAGCCATATGTCCCCCAGTCAGTAGTATGATGGAGATCAGCCATATGTCCCCCAGTCAGTAGTGTGATGGAGATCAGCCATATGTCCCCCAGTCAGTAGTATGATGGAGATCAGCCATATGTCCCCCAGTCAGTAGTATGATGGAGATCAGCCATATCCCCCCCAGTCAGTAGTATGATGGAGATCAGCCCTATGTCCCCCAGTCAGTAGTATGATGGAGATCAGCCATATGTCCCCCAGTCAGTAGTATGATGGAGATCAGCCATATGTCCCTCAGTCAGCAGTATGAAGGAGATCAGCCATATGTCCCCCAGTCAGTAGTATGATGGAGATCAGCCGTATGTCCCCCAGTCAGTAGTATGATGGAGATCAGCCATATGTCCCCCAGTCAGCAGTATGATGGAGATCAGCCGTTTGTCCCCCAGTCAGTAGTATGATGGAGATCAGCCATATGTCCCTCAGTCAGCAGTATGATGGAGATCAGCCATATGTCCCCCAGTCAGTAGTATGATGGAGATCAGCCGTGTGTCCCCCAGTCAGTAGTATGATGGAGATCAGCCATATGTCCCTCAGTCAGCAGTATGATGGAGATCAGCCATATGTCCCCCAGTCAGTAGTGTGATGGAGATCAGCCATATGTCCCCCAGTCAGTAGTGTGATGGAGATCAGCCATATGTCCCCCAGTCAGTAGTGTGATGGAGATCAGCCATATGTCCCCCAGTCAGTAGTATGATGGAGATCAGCCATATGTCCCCCAGTCAGTAGGGTGGGACTAATAACAACAAGATAACCAATGTAAAACATACGGGGTCTGTAAAATGTATATAGGTTCAGAAATGTTGTGAAATAGCACAGTTACAAATAGAAATCAAACTGGATGGACATCAGAAATAGAGGAAGACCAGGACTAAAAACAAACAAAATACGCTGCTCAAAAAAATAAAGGGAACACTTAAACAACACAATGTAACTCCAAGTCAATCACACTTCTGTGAAATCAAACTGTCCACTTAGGAAGCAACACTGATTGACAATAAATTTCACATGCTGTTGTGCAAATGGAATAGACAACAGGTGGAAATGATAGGCAATAAGCAAGACACCCCCAATAAAGGAGTGGTTCAGCAGGTGGTGACCACATACCACTTCTCAGTCCCTATGCTTCCTGACTGATGTTTTGGTCACTTTTGAATGCTGGCGGTGCTTTCACTCTAGTGGTAGCATGAGACGGAGTCTACAACCCACACAAGTGGCTCAGGTAGTGCAGCTCATCCAGGATGGCACATCAATGCGAGCTGTGGCATGAAGGTTTGCTGTGTCTGTCAGCGTAGTGTCCAGAGCATGGAGGCGCTACCAGGAGACAGGCCAGTACATCAGGAGACATGAGGAGGCCGTAGGAGGGCAACAACCCAGCAGCAGGACCGCTACCTCCGCCTTTGTGCAAGGAGGAGCAGGAGGAGCACTGCCAGAGCCCTGCAAAATTACCTCCAGCAGGCCACAAATGTGCATGTGTCTGCTCAAACGGTCAGAAACAGACTCCATGAGGGTGGTATGAGGGCCCAACGTCCACAGGTGGGGGTTGTGCTTACAGCCCAACACCGTGCAGGACGTTTGGCATTTGCCAGAGAACACCAAGATTGGCAAATTTGCCACTGGCGCCCTGTGCTCTTCACAGATGAAAGCAGGTTCACACTGAGCACGTGACAGACGTGACAGAGTCTGGAGACGCCGTGGAGAACGTTCTGCTGCCTGCAACATCCTCCAGCATGACCGGTTTGGCGGTGGGTCAGTCATGGTGTGGGGTGGCATTTCTTTGGGGGGCCGCACAGCCCTCCATGTGCTCGCCAGAGGTAGCCTGACTGCCATTAGGTACCGAGATGAGATCCTCAGACACCTTGTGAGACCATATGCTGGTGCGGTTGGCCCTGGGTTCCTCCTAATGCAAGACAATGCTAGACCTCATGTGGCTGGAGTGTGTCAGCAGTTCCTGCAAGAGGAAGGCATTGATGCTATGGACTGGCCCGCCCGTTCCCCAGACCTGAATCCAATTGAGCACATCTGGGACATCATGTCTCGCTCCATCCACCAACGCCACGTTGCACCACAGACTGTCCAGGAGTTGGCGGATGCTTTAGTCCAGGTCTGGGAGGAGATCCCTCAGGAGACCATCCACCACCTCATCAAGAGCATGCCCAGGCGTTGTAAGGAGGTCATACAGGCACGTGGAGGCCACACACACTACTGAGCCTCATTTTGACTTGTTTTAAGGACATTACATCAAAGTTGGATCAGCCTGTAGTGTGGTTTTCCACTTTAATTTTGAGTGTGACTCCAAATCCAGACCTCCATGGGTTGATAAATTGGATTTCCATTGATTCTTTTTGTGTGATTTTGTTGTCAGCACATTCAACTATGTAAAGAAAAAAGTATTTAATAAGATTATTTATTTCATTCAGATCTAGGATGTGTTGTTTAAGTGTTCCCTTTATTTTTTTGAGCAGTGTATAAATATTGTAAGATAGATTGTGTCTGTAAAATGTGTATAGTATGTATAAACTGAAGGTAGAAGCCCAAGTGTTACTGTTCATTAGTTTACTCCAATTGGGGGAGGGGTGGTAGGGTTTGGGCAATAATAAAGGTATATTCTAAAGTTTGGGGTCACTTAGAAATGTCCTTGTTTTTGAAAGAAAAGCACATTTTTGGTCCATTAAAAATAACATCAAATTGATCAGAAATACAGTGTAGACATTGTTAATGTTGTAAATTACTATTGTAGCTGGAAATGGCAGATTTTGTTTTATGGAATATCTACATAGGCGTACAGAGGCCCATTATCAGCAACCATCACTCCTGTGTTCCAATGGCACATTGTGTTAGCTAATCCAAGTTTATAATTTTAAAAGGCTAATTGATCATTAGAAGAGCCTTTTGCAATTATGTTAGCACAGCTGAAAACTGTTGTTTTGATTAAAGAAGCAATAAAACTGGCCTGCTTTAGACTAATTGAGTATCTGGAGCATCAGCATTTGTGGGTTTGGTTACAGGCTCAAAATGGCTAGAAACAAAGAAATTTCTTCTGAAACTTGTCAGTGTATTCTTGTTCTGAGAAATGAAGGCTATTCCATGCGAGAAATTGGCAAGAAACTTAAGATCTCGTACAGCACTGTGTACAACTCCCTTTACAGAACAGTGCAACCTGTCTCTAACCAGAATAGAAAGAGGAGTGTGAGGCCCCTGTGCACAACTGAGCAAGAGTATAAGTACATTAGATTGTCTAGTTTGAGAAACAGACGCCTCACAAGTCCTCAACTGGCAGCTTCATTAAATAGTACCCGCAAAACACCAGTCTCAACGTCAACAGTGAAGAGGCGACTCCGGGACGCTGGCTTTCTAGGCAGGTCCGGGCTCAACATCTCCAAGGAGACTCCCGTTGCCAGAGGATGCTTTCTTCGACCTCCACGGCGAGTGACGTATCTCCATGGCTGGTTGGTTGGGTCGAGAACAGCTCCGTTCTCCAGGGAAGGAGGAGACCCCTTCAGGGATGGGTCCCTGCCGAGCACCGGCCAGTCGGCTGTGGAGAGCCAACACGGCGGCGACACTTCCACCAGACCAGAGCGGCGTCCTGCTACTGGGGTGGAAGAAAATGGAAAAAGTAGGCGGGTGTGGGTTCCCCTGTAGCTTGTGTATGTTTGACAGCAGCGCACACAGGAACTAAGCCCAACAGACCCGAAGGATCCAAAATAAATACAAATATATAAAAACAAAGTTTACTAGGAAACACTGTCAACTTATTAAAAAACACTATAAACCGAGGTCTCTCGTTCAGCTTTCAGTGTTCAACAACAAACAACATACAGTGGCAAGAAAAAGTATGTGAACCATTTGGAATTACCTGGATTTCTGCATAAATTGGTCATCAAATTTGATCTGATCTTCATCTAAGTCACAACAATAGATAAACTTATTATTGTATGTTTCTTGTCTATATTGAATATATAATTTAAACATTCACAGTGTAGGTGTCAGTTGGTGGGTGTAGCTGGTGCATGAAGTCAGGCGCAGGAGAGCAGAATGAGTGAGCAACATACTTTACTCAAAATAAAGGCACAAGGTAACAATACACTTGACCAACAATAAACGGTAATCAATTACGCACGGGTGAAAACAGCACCCGTTGAAAACCAGCCATAACGTACCGAATGAACATAGAAACAATCACACACAAAAACATGGGGGAAACAGAGGGTTAAATACATGAACATGTAATTGGGGAATGAAACCAGGTGTGTAGAAAACAAAGACAAAACAAATGGAAAATGAAAGGTGGATCGGCGATGGCTAGAAGACCGGTGACTTCACCCGTCGAACACCTCCCGAATAAGGAGAGGGACCGACTTCGGCGGAAGTCGTGACAGTACCCCCCCGTGACTCGCGGCTCCAGCAGCGCGACGACACCGGCCTCGGGGACGACCCAGGAGGGTGAGGCGCAGGGCGATCCGGATGGAGACGGTGGAACTCCCGCAGCATCGACGGGTCTAACACGTCCTCCACCGGCACCCAGCATCTCTCGTCTGGACCGTACCCCTCCCACTCCACGAAGTACTGAAGACCCCTCGCCCGACGCCTCGAATCCAGTATGGATCGAACTGCATACGCCGGGGCCCCCTCGATGTCCAGAGGGGGCGGAGAAACATCCCGCACCTCAGACTCCTGGAGTGGACCAGCCACCACTAGCCTGAGGAGACACATGGAACGAGGGGTTAATACGGTAATCGGGGGAAGCTGTAACCTATACCAAACCTCGTTCAGTCTCCTCAGGACTTTGAATGGCCCCACAAACTGCGGGCCCAGCTTCCGGCAGGGCAGGCGGAGGGGCAGGTTTCGGGTCAAGAGCCAGACCCACCACTGCGGTGGCGATCTGCGCTGGTTTTCTGGCGCCTCACGGCCCGCTGAAGGTGCACATGAGCGGCGTCCCATGTCTCCTCAGCACGCCTAAACTAGTCGTCCACCGCAGGAGCCTCGATCTTGGTCTGATACCAAGGTGCCAGAACTGGCTGGTACCCCAGTATGCACTGGAAGGGGGAAAGGTTAGTGGAGGAGTGGCGGAGCGAGTTCTGGGCCATCTCTACCCAGGGCACAAACGCTGCCCACTCCCCCTGCCGGGCCTAGCAATAAGACCGCAGAAACCTACCCACATCCTGGTTCACTCTCTCCACCTGCCCGTTACTCTCGGGGTGAAAACCCGAGGTAAGGCTGACCGAGACCCCCAGATGTTCCATGAACGCCCTCCAGACCCTTGACGTGAACTGGGGACCTCGATCAGATACTATGTCCTCAGGCACCCCATAGTGCCGGAAGATGTGTGTAAACAGGGCCTCCGCAGTCTCTAGGGCCGTAGGGAGACCAGGCAAAGGGAGGAGACGGCAGGACTTAGAAAACCGGTCCACATCGACCAGGATCATGGTGTTACCCTGTGAGGGAGGAAGATCGGTCAGGAAATCCACCAACAGGTGCGACCAAGGCTGTTGTGGAACGGGTAAGGGTTGTAACTTCCCTCTGGGCAGGTGCCTAGGGGCCTTGCATTGGGCGCACACCGAGCAGTAGGAAACATAAACGCTCACGTCCTTAGCCAAAGTGGACCACCAGTACTTCCCACTAAGACAGCGCACCGTCCTACCGATGCCTGGATGACCAGAGGAGGGTGACGTGTGGACCCAATAGATCAAACGGTCGCAGACAGCAGACGGAACGTACAGACGCCCAGCTGGACACTGGAGGGGAGCGGGCTCTGTACGTAACGCCCGCTCGATGTCCGCGTCCAGCTCCCACACGACCGGTGCCACCAGGCAGGAGGCCGGGAGTATGGGTGTGTGATCCATGGGCCACTCCTCTGTGCCATACATCCGGGACAGTGCATCTATCTGCCTTCGCGTTCTGGGAACCTGGTCTGTAGGACAAGGTGAAAACAAAACGGGTAAAAAACATGGCCCACCTTGCCTGGTGAGGGTTCAGTCTCCTCACCGCCCGTATGTATTCCAGATTGCGGTGGTCAGTCCAGATGAGAAAAGGGTGTCTAGCCCCCTCAAGCCAATGTCTCCACGCCTCCAAGGCCTTGACGACAGCCAACAGCTCCTTGTCCCCCACATCATAGTTTCGCTCCGCCGGGCTGAGCTTCCTCGAGAAGAAGGCACAGGGGCGGAGCTTCGGTGGCGTACCAGAGCGCTGAGAGAGCACGGCTCCTATCCCAGCCTCGGACACGTCCACCTCCACTATGAACGCCAAAGAGGGATCCGGATGGGCCAGCACGGGAGCCGAGGTAAACAGATCCTTCAAGGGACAAAAAGCCCTGTCTGCCTCAGCCGACCACTGCAAACGCACCGGTCCCCCCTTCAGCAGTGAGGTAATGGGAGCTGCTACCTGACCAAAACCCCGGATAAACCTCTGGTAGTAGTTGGCAAACCCTAGAAACCGCTGCACTTCCTTTACCGTGGTGGGAGTCGGCCAATTACGCACGGCTGAAATGCGGTCACTCTCCATCTCCACTCCTGACGTGGAAAGGCGATACCCTAAGAAGGAGACGGACTGTTGGAAGAACAGACATTTCTCAGCCTTGACGTACAGGTCATGCTCCAACAGTTGACCAAGCACCCTGCACAGCAGGGACACATGCTCGACGCGTGTAGCAGAGTATATCAGGATGTCATCAATATGCACCACTACACCCTGCCCGTGCAGGTCCCGGAAAATCTCGTCTACAAAGGCCTGGAAGACTGATGGAGCATTTATCAACCCGTACGGCATGACGAGGTACTCATAGTGCCCTGAGGTGGTACTGAAAGCCGTCTTCCACTCGTCTCCCTCCCGGATACGCACCAGGTTGTAAGCGCTCCTGAGATCCAATTTGGTGAAGAAGCGTGCCCCGTGCATTGACTCAATTGCATAAGCTATGAGAGGTAGCGGGTAACTGTACCTAACAGTGATCTGGTTGATACCTCGATTGTCAATACACGGGCGCAGACCTCCATCCTTCTTCTTCACAAAAAAGAAACTCGAGGAGGCAGGTGAAGTGGAGGGCCAAATGTACCCCTGCCCCAGGGATTCGGAGACATATGTCTCCATAGCCACCGTCCCCTCCTGTGACAGGGGATACGCGTGACTCCTGGGAAGTGCTGCGTCTGCCAGGAGAGTTATCGCACAATCCCCACGTCAATGGGGTGGTAATTGAGTCGCCCTCTTCTTACAGAAGGCGAGAGCCAAATCGGCATATTCAGAGGGGATGCGCACGGGGGAGAACTGGTCTGGACTTTCCACCGTAGTCGCACCAACGAAAACCCCTAAACACCTCCCAGAGCACTTTCGTGACCACCCCTATGTATCACAGCTAGCCCATCCCCCATGTATCACAATACAGTGGTCTACAGCTAGCCCATCCCCCATGTATCACAATACAGTGGTCTACAGCTAGCCCATCCCCCATGTATCACAATACAGTGGTCTACAGCTAGCCCATCCCCCATGTATCACAATACAGTGGTCTACAGCTAGCCCATCCCCCATGTATCACAATACAGTGGTCTACAGCTAGCCCATCCCCCATGTATCACAATACAGTGGTCTACAGCTAGCCCATCCCCCATGTATCACAATACAGTGGCCTACAGCTAGCCCATCCCCCATGTATCACAATACAGTGGTCTACAGCTAGCCCATCCCCCATGTATCACAATACAGTGGTCTACAGCTAGCCCATCCCCCATGTATCACAATACAGTGGCCTACAGCTAGCCCATCCCCCATGTATCACAATACAGTGGTCTACAGCTAGCCCATCCCCCATGTATCACAATACAGTGGTCTACAGCTAGCCCATCCCCCATGTAGCAGTCTCTCTCTGTCCTGTACCCACTGCTACCCAGCCTCTCTCTGTCCTGTACCCAGCCTGTACCCGCTGCTACCCAGCCTCTCTCTGTCCTGTACCCAGCCTGTACCCACTGCTACCCAGCCTCTCTCTGTCCTGTACCCAGCCTGTACCCACTGCTACCCAGCCTCTCTCTGTCCTGTACCCAGCCTGTACCCACTGCTACCCAGCCTCTCTCTGTCCTGTGCCCAGCCTGTACCCACTGCTACCCAGCCTCTCTCTGTCCTGTACCCAGCCTGTACCCACTGCTACCCAGCCTCTCTCTGTCCTGTACCCAGCCTGTACCCACTGCTACCCAGCCTCTCTCTGTCCTGTACCCAGCCTGTACCCACTGCTACCCAGCCTCTCTCTGTATCCTGCCATAAACCCAGTCTGCCTCAATGGCCCTTTTCAATGGCCCCTCTCATCTTGATGCTGAGCTGACAGGGTTCTGATGATACACTACAGGGTCCTGGTCAGAGAGATGTGCAGGGTCCTGGTCAGAGAGATGTGCAGGGTCCTGGTCAGAGAGATGTACAGGGTCCTGGTCAGAGAGATGTGCAGGGTCATGGCATCGTGTTAAGGGTTTACAGGGTCCTGGTCAGAGAGATGTGCAGGGTCATGGCATCGTGTTAAGGGTTTACAGGGTCCTGGTCAGAGAGATGTGCAGGGTCCTGGTCAGAGAGATGTGCAGGGTCCTGGTTAGAGAGATGTACAGGGTCCTGGTCAGAGAGATGTGCAGGGTCCTGGTCAGAGAGATGTGCAGGGTCCTGGTCAGAGAGATGTGCAGGGTCCTGGTCAGAGAGATGTGCAGGGTCCTGGTCAGAGAGATGTGCAGGGTCCTGGTCAGAGAGATGTGCAGGGTCCTGGTCAGAGAGATGTGCAGGGTCCTGGTCAGAGAGATGTACAGGGTCCTGGTCAGAGAGATGTGCAGGGTCATGGCATCGTGTTAAGGGTTTACAGGGTCCTGGTCAGAGAGATGTGCAGGGTCCTGGTCAGAGAGATGTGCAGGGTCATGGCATCGTGTTAAGGGTTTACAGGCTCCTGGTCAGAGAGATGTGCAGGGTCCTGGTCAGAGAGATGTGCAGGGTCCTGGTTAGAGAGATGTACAGGGTCCTGGTCAGAGAGATGTGCAGGGTCCTGGTCAGAGAGATGTGCAGGGTCCTGGTCAGAGAGATGTGCAGGGTCCTGGTCAGAGAGATGTGCAGGGTCCTGGTCAGAGAGATGTGCAGGGTACTTCCGCCCTCTTGTGGCTTAGACTTAGAACTGAAAATATTTATATTTCTTAAAATAACTAACTTTTGAAGATGCTCTATGTAGAAATCACTCTGCCATTTCCTGGTTGCTAAAATTCTAATAGTTCATCTAATTTCAGTTAATGTGACAAAACAAGCAGGTCTGGTGTAGAGAATCACTGTGCCATCTAAACCGCTGAGAAATATATTTTACACAACCAAGAATGTTGTATTTTCATCTGTTTGAAGCTGGTGTCCAAAACCACAAGTAAAAGATACAAAAACTACACTTCAGAACAGGAAGCATAGAAATAGCGCACATAGAACAGATCTACCGCTTCTTAGACTTGCTTTCAATGCGAATGACGGATCTATAACTCACAATTCTGTGCATTTGGTCGGGTCTCACCAAAAAGTGACATATTGCAGCTCTAAGGAAATATTTGCACATACAGTCGTCCAAATGTATAAAAACAGGGAACGTATATTTTTCTGATTTCACTGGAAAGTAATGAAAGGTTACTTTTGTCTTTAAATCTGTCTAAACGTGTCCTTAACAATGGAAAGTGTCTTTTTGATGTTGTGGATGTTATTATTAGTGTCTTTTTGAAGTTGTGGATGTTATTATTAAAGTGTCTTTTTGACGTTGTTGTCACGTCCTGACCATAGTAAGAGGTTATTTTCAATGGTAGAGTAGGTCAGGGCGTGACAGGGGGGTGTTTTGTGTTTTTCTATGTTTTCTATTTCTATGTTCTTGGGTTCTAGTTTTTGTATTTCTATGTTGGTTTGTTTGGGATGATCTCCAATTGGAGGCAGCTGGTCCTCGTTGTCTCTAATTGGAGATCATACTTAAGTAGGGGTTTTTCTTCCTGGGTTTTGTGGGTGATTATTTTTGAGTAGTTTTGTTTCTCCTCTGCGTCACGGATTGTTGTTTGGTTCTATTCAGTTATTTTATGTATTGCATAGTTTCATGGATTAAATAAAAATGTGGAACGAGACACACGCTGCACCTTGGTCCTCTCCTTTTGACAACAGTGACAGTTGTGGATGTTATTATTAAAGTGTCTTTTTGATGTTGTGGATGTTGTTATTAAAGTGTCTTTTTGATGTTGTGGATGTTGTTATTAAAGTGTCTTTCTGACGTTGTGGATGTTGTTATTAAAGTGTCTTTCTGACGTTGTGGATGTTGTTATTAAAGTGTCTTTCTGACGTTGTGGATGTTGTTATTAAAGTGTCTTTCTGACGTTGTGGATGTTGTTATTAAAGTGTCTTTCTGACGTTGTGGATGTTGTTATTAAAGTGTCTTTGTGACGTTGTGGATGTTGTTATTAAAGTGTCTTTTTGACGTTGTGGATGTTATTATTAGTGTCTTTTTGATGTTGTGGATGTTGTTATTAAAGTGTCTTTTTGATGTTGTGGATGTTATTATTAAAGTGTCTTTTTGACGTTGTGGATGTTATTATTAAAGTGTCTTTCTGACGTTGTGGATGTTATTATTAAAGTGTCTTTCTGACGTTGTGGATGTTATTATTAAAGTGTCTTTCTGACGTTGTGGATGTTGTTATTAAAGTGTCTTTCTGATGTTGTGGATGTTATTAATAAAGTGTCTTTCTGACGTTGTGGATGTTATTATTAGTGTCTTTCTGACGTTGTGGATGTTATTATTAAAGTGTCTTTCTGACGTTGTGGATGTTGTTATTAAAGTGTCTTTTTGACGTTGTGGATGTTATTATTAAAGTGTCTTTCTGATGTTGTGGATGTTATTATTAAAGTGTCTTTTTGATGTTGTGGATGTTGTTATTAAAGTGTCTTTCTGACGTTGTGGATGTTGTTATTAAAGTGTCTTTCTGACGTTGTGGATGTTGTTATTAAAGTGTCTTTCTGACGTTGTGGATGTTGTTATTAAAGTGTCTTTTTGACGTTGTGGATGTTATTATTAAAGTGTCTTTTTGATGTTGTGGATGTTATTATTAGTGTCTTTCTGACGTTGTGGATGTTATTATTAAAGTGTCTTTTTGATGTTGTGGATGTTGTTATTAAAGTGTCTTTCTGACGTTGTGGATGTTGTTATTAAAGTGTCTTTCTGATGTTGTGGATGTTATTATTAAAGTGTCTTTCTGACGTTGTTGGATGTTATTTTGAAAGTGTCCTGTGTGTGTTTCTCTTCAGGTATAGTATTTTCCACGTTGGTGTTTGGCCCAGCCTGTGGCTTCATATTAGGATCCCTCTGCACCAAAGTCTATGTGGACGCTGTCTTCATCGACACAAGTCAGTACCCATTACCTAGTAATGTGTCCAGAGTTGGTGTCAATTCCAGTCAATTCAAAAAGGAGACCAAATTCCAAATGTTCCTAATTGAAAAGTATTGAATAGAATTGGAATAGGAATTTCAGTGTACTTCCTAATATTGACTGGAATTGAGTTGGAATTGATCCCAAGCCTAACCATGTCTTTAATACAGTAATGTGGCATTGTACTGCAACGTATTGATCATTTGAAGTATATGGAAGTGATCCCTGTGTAAGAACATGTTTAACACACATGCAAGCATAGCTTACTTGGTATGTCTCCCATTCAGACAACAATATGGTGCAATACACACCACAACTTCTCCACCTCTAAACTTCTGGCGGCATTGTCCACCATATGTAGCACTGTGTCTCTCTTTTCCTTGGTTTCTACTGCTGTGTGACAAAAACAGTGTTCCTCCTGGAGTCTCTGCTGTATAAATATAATCTTAGTTCCCCTAGAGTCTCTGCTGTATATATATAATCTTAGTTCCCCCTGGAGTCTCTGCTGTATATATATAATCTTAGTTCCCCCTAGAGTCTCTAGTGTATAAATATAATCTTAGTTCCCCTAGAGTCTCTGCTGTATATATATAATCTTAGTTCCCCTGGAGTCTCTGCTGTATATATATAATCTTAGTTCCCCCTAGAGTCTCTGCTGTATATATATAATCTTAGTTCCTCCTGGAGTCTCTGCTGTATATATATAATCTTAGTTCCTCCTGGAGTCTCTGCTGTATATATATAATCTTAGTTCCCTATGGAGTCTCTGCTGTATATATATATAATCTTAGTTCCCCCTAGAGTCTCTGCTGTATATATATAATCGTAGTTCCCCCTGGAGTCTCTGCTGTATATATATAATCTTAGTTCCCCCTGGAGTCTCTGCTGTATATATATAATCTTAGTTCCTCCTGGAGTCTCTGCTGTATATATATAATCTTAGTTCCCCCTAGAGTCTCTGCTGTATATATATAATCTTAGTTCCCCCTGGAGTCTCTGCTGTATATATATAATCTTAGTTCCCCCTAGAGTCTCTGCTGTATATATATAATCTTAGTTCCCACTAGAGTCTCTGCTGTATATATGTAATCTTAGTTCCCCCTGGAGTCTCTGCTGTATATATATAATCTTAGTTCCCCCTAGAGTCTCTGCTGTATATATGTAATCTTAGTTCCCCCTAGAGTCTCTGCTGTATATATATAATCTTAGTTCCCCCTAGAGTCTCTGCTGTATATATATAATCTTAGTTCCCCCTAGAGTCTCTGCTGTATATCTATAATCTTAGTTCCCCCTAGAGTCTCTGCTGTATATATATAATCTTAGTTCCCCCTGGAGTCTCTGCTGTATATATATAATCTTAGTTCCCCCTAGAGTCTCTGCTGTATATATATAATCTTAGTTCCCCTGGAGTCTCTGCTGTATATATATATAATCTTAGTTCCCCCTGGAGTCTCTGCTGTATATATATAATCCTGCTGTACAGGTCTGTAGTTTTATAGGTATCTTGACTGTGTTTAACAAGGTATCCTGACTGTGTTATATGTGTTTAACCTGGTATACTGACTGTGTTATATGTGTTTAACCTGGTATCCCGACTGTGTTTAACCTGGTATCCTGACTGTGTTATATGTGTTTAGCCTGGTATCCTGACTGTGTTATATGTGTTTAACCTGGTATCCTGACTGTGTTATATGTGTTTAACCTGGTATCCTGACTGTGTTATATGTGTTTAGCCTGGTATCCTGACTGTGTTATATGTGTTTAACCTGGTATCCTGACTGTGTTATATGTGTTTAACCTGGTATCCTGACTGTGTTATATGTGTTTAACCTGGTATCCTGACTGTGTTATATGTGTTTAACCTGGTATCCTGACTGTGTTATATGTGTTTAACCTGGTATCCTGACTGTGTTATATGTGTTTAACCTGGAATCCTGACTGTGTTATATGTGTTTTACCTGGTATCCTGACTGTGTTATGTGTGTTTAACCTGGTATCCTGACTGTGTTATATGTGTTTAACCTGGTATCCCAACTGTGTTTAACCTTGTATCCCTACTGTGTTATATGTGTTTAACCTGGTATCCTGACTGTGTTATATGTGTTTAACCTGGTATCCTGACTGTGTTATGTGTGTTTAACCTGGTATCCTGACTGTGTTATATGTGTTTAACCTGGCATCCTGACTGTGTTATATGTGTTTAACCTGGTATCCTGACTGTGTTATGTGCTTTTAACCTGGTATCCTGACTGTGTTATATGTGTTTAACTTGGTATCCTGACTGTGTTTAACCTGGTATCCTGACTGTGTTATGAGTGTTTAACCTGGTATCCTGACTGTGTTATATGTGTTTAACTTGGTATCCTGACTGTGTTTAACCTGGTATCCTGACTGTGTTATGAGTGTTTAACCTGGTATCCTGACTGTGTTATATGTGTTTAACCTGGGATCCTTACTGTGTTATATGTGTTTAACCTGGTATCCTGACTGTGTTATATGTGTTTAACCTGGTATCCTGACTGTGTTATATGTGTTTAACCTGGTATCCTGACTGTGTTATGTGTGTTTAACCTGGTATCCTGACTGTGTTATATGTGTTTAACCTGGTATCCCTACTGTGTTATATGTGTTTAACCTGGTATCCTGACTGTGTTATATGTGTTTAACCTGGTATCCCTACTGTGTTATATGTGTTTAACCTGGTATCCTGACTGTGTTATATGTGTTTAACCTGGTATCCTGACTGTGTTTAACCTGGTATCCTGACTGTGTTTAACCTGGTATCCTGACTGTGTTTAACCTGGTATCCTGACTGTGTTTAACCTGGTATCCCTACTGTGTTATATGTGTTTAACCTGGTATCCTGACTGTGTTATATGTGTTTAACCTGGTATCCTGACTGTGTTATATGTGTTTAACCTGGTATCCTGACTGTGTTATATGTGTTTAACCTGGCATCCTGACTGTGTTATATGTGTTTAACCTGGTATCCTGACTGTGTTTAACCTGGTATCCCTACTGTGTTATATGTGTTTAACCTGGTATCCCTACTGTGTTATATGTGTTTAACCTGGTATCCTGACTGTGTTATATGTGTTTAACCTGGTATCCTGACTGTGTTAATGTGTTTAACTTGGTATCCTGACTGTGTTTAACCTGGTATCCTGACTATGTTATGAGTGTTTAACCTGGTATCCTGACTGTGTTATATGTGTTTAACCTGGTATCCCTACTGTGTTATATGTGTTTAACCTGGTATCCTGACTGTGTTATATGTGTTTAACCTGGTATCCTGACTGTGTTATGTGTGTTTAACCTGGTATCCTGACTGTGTTATATGTGTTTAACCTGGTATCCTGACTGTGTTATATGTGTTTAACCTGGTATCCTGACTGTGTTTAACCTGGTATCCTGACTGTGTTTAACCTGGTATCCTGACTGTGTTTAACCTGGTATCCTGACTGTGTTTAACCTGGTATCCCTACTGTGTTATATGTGTTTAACCTGGTATCCTGACTGTGTTATATGTGTTTAACCTGGTATCCTGACTGTGTTATATGTGTTTAACCTGGTATCCTGACTGTGTTATATGTGTTTAACCTGGCATCCTGACTGTGTTATATGTGTTTAACCTGGTATCCTGACTGTGTTTAACCTGGTATCCCTACTGTGTTATATGTGTTTAACCTGGTATCCCTACTGTGTTATATGTGTTTAACCTGGTATCCTGACTGTGTTATATGTGTTTAACCTGGTATCCTGACTGTGTTAATGTGTTTAACTTGGTATCCTGACTGTGTTTAACCTGGTATCCTGACTATGTTATGAGTG
Organism: Salmo trutta; assembly: GCF_901001165.1. Taxonomy (NCBI): domain Eukaryota; kingdom Metazoa; phylum Chordata; class Actinopteri; order Salmoniformes; family Salmonidae; genus Salmo; species Salmo trutta. Next base: position 37,057 of record NW_021823291.1, read on the forward strand.
TTTAACCTGGTATCCTGACTGTGTTATATGTGTTTAACCTGGTATCCCTACTGTGTTATATGTGTTTAACCTGGTATCCTGACTGTGTTATATGTGTTTAACCTGGTATCCTGACTGTGTTATGTGTGTTTAACCTGGTATCCTGACTGTGTTATATGTGTTTAACCTGGTATCCTGACTGTGTTTAACCTGGTATCCCTACTGTGTTATATGTGTTTAACCTGGTATCCTGACTGTGTTATATGTGTTTAACCTGGTATCCTGACTGTGTTATGTGTGTTTAACCTGGTATCCTGACTGTGTTATATGTGTTTAACCTGGTATCCCTACTGTGTTATATGTGTTTAACCTGGTATCCTGACTGTGTTATATGTGTTTAACCTGGTATCCCTACTGTGTTATATGTGTTTAACCTGGTATCCTGACTGTGTTATATGTGTTTAACCTGGTATCCTGACTGTGTTTAACCTGGTATCCTGACTGTGTTTAACCTGGTATCCTGACTGTGTTTAACCTGGTATCCCTACTGTGTTATATGTGTTTAACCTGGTATCCTGACTGTGTTATATGTGTTTAACCTGGTATCCTGACTGTGTTATATGTGTTTAACCTGGTATCCTGACTGTGTTATATGTGTTTAACCTGGCATCCTGACTGTGTTATATGCGTTTAACCTGGTATCCTGACTGTGTTTAACCTGGTATCCCTACTGTGTTATATGTGTTTAACCTGGTATCCCTACTGTGTTATATGTGTTTAACCTGGTATCCTGACTGTGTTATATGTGTTTAACCTGGTATCCTGACTGTGTTATATGTGTTTAACCTGGTATCCCTACTGTGTTATATGTGTTTAACCTGGTATGCTGACTGTGTTATATGTGTTTAACCTGGCATCCTGACTGTGTTATATGTGTTTAACCTGGTATCCTGACTGTGTTTAACTTGGTATCCCTACTGTGTTATATGTGTTTAACCTGGTATCCCTACTGTGTTATATGTGTTTAACCTGGTATCCTGACTGTGTTATGTGTGTTTAATCTGGTATCCTGACTGTGTTATATGTGTTTAACTTGGTATCCTGACTGTGTTTAACCTGGTATCCTGACTGTGTTATATGTGTTTAACCTGGTATCCTGACTGTGTTATATGTGTTTAACCTGGTATCCTGACTTTGTTATATGTGTTTAACCTGGCATCCTGACTGTGTTATATGTGTTTAACCTGGTATCCTGACTGTTTTTAACCTGGTATCCCTACTGTGTTATATGTGTTTAACCTGGTATCCCTACTGTGTTATATGTGTTTAACCTGGTATCCTGACTGTGTTATATGTGTTTAACCTGGTATCCTGACTGTGTTATATGTGTTTAACTTGGTATCCCTACTGTGTTATATGTGTTTAACCTGGTATGCTGACTGTGTTATATGTGTTTAACCAGGCATCCTGACTGTGTTATATGTGTTTAACCTGGTATCCTGACTGTGTTTAACTTGGTATCCCTACTGTGTTATATGTGTTTAACCTGGTATCCCTACTGTGTTATATGTGTTTAACCTGGTATCCTGACTGTGTTATGTGTGTTTAACCTGGTATCCTGACTGTGTTATATGTGTTTAACTTGGTATCCTGACTGTGTTTAACCTGGTATCCTGACTGTGTTATATGTGTTTAACCTGGTATCCTGACTGTGTTATATGTATTTAACCTGGTATCCTGACTCTGTTATATGTGTTTAACCTGGAATCCTGACTGTGTTATATGTGTTTTACCTGGTATCCTGACTGTGTTATATGTGTTTAACCTGGTATCCTGACTGTGTTATATGTGTTTAACCTGGTATCCTGACTGTGTTATATGTGTTTAACCTGGCATCCTGACTGTTTTATATGTGTTTAACCTGGTATCCTGACTGTGTTATATGTGTTTAACCTGGCATCCTGACTGTGTTATATGTGTTTAACCTGGTATCCTGACTGTGTTATATGTGTTTAACCTGGAATCCTGACTGTGTTATATGTGTTTAACCTGGTATCCTGACTGTGTTATATGTGTTTAACCTGGTATCCTGACTGTGTTATATGTGTTTAACCTGGCATCCTGACTGTGTTATATGTGTTTAACCTGGTATCCCTACTGTGTTATATGTGTTTAACCTGGTATCCTGACTGTGTTATATGTGTTTAACCGGGTATCCTGACTGTGTTATATGTGTTTAACCTGGTATCCTGACTGTGTTATATGTGTTTAACCTGTGTCGTGTCTTTGGGTACCATTAAACTGAAGATAGGTTTAACAATTAACTCCCTGTAATTATTATCACGCGATTAAACTGATTAATCGTTTAAATGTAATTAACTAGGAGATCGGGGCACCAAGAAAAATATTCAGATTACAAAGTTATAATTTTCCTAATATAACTTTCCTATATTATAATATAGGCCGATTATCTTCTGGTTTGAATGGTGTATTTTACCTCGCGTCCAGTCTCATTCCCAAACGTCGTAAATTGTTGTATCTGCACGAACCCAGTCTTTACTAAAATCATCCATACATCAATTGTCTTAAAATCATTTATTTACTACACTAAGCAATTAACAGAAAACATACAAACAGTAATTATCGTCACAAAGGATTGGTATAGTAATGTGCCCTAATGGCTAACAAGCATGGCTGGTCTGTTAGACAATGGGTCATAAACGGTAAGCTGAGAAGTTACACAGAGTTCATTAATATTAACAATTGACAATTGAAGGCTCACTCATTCGGGAACAATTGCAATCAATATATATTTACGCTCATGTGTCGTCGGGATTCTTGTTGGAGAGTTTTGTTCTGATGGGGAGTTCTGTCCGCGTTCTCTCTCTCTCTCGGTTAGAATGGATCTTTCAGAGCGACATTCATTAATGTCGTCATAGAATGGATGTTGTTGGTCTTCGCGTTCGATGATATAATTTACTTAGCTGCAGACTAATAATTAATATCAAAGACTTGTTCTTATTCTGTCGATATCGATAGTCTAAAAGTTAACCACGTGGTATGGTTCACTTTCAGTAGAGTACTTGGATGATAAAACCTAATGAGCCAACTCGCAATGGAGTGTAGGCCTGGTCTCTAGAAATGTAAATCAGGGGGTGTTTTATAGTGCCCATAGAACAGGCTTGTCAAATGACGCCTGGTCCTGTATGTGTCCCTGGGGACGTGCCTATGACTGAGTTAGACTTGGTTACAGAAATACAATTCTATCACATTAACATCAGTACATAGCATCTCAATGTATTACAAATAGCTTTATCCTTATTAATACATTTTATACAACCATTATGATGCCAGTCTCATCGCTGAGGCTATTATATAAACAGTTTTGTGGTAATATGGCTATATTGTCTCTTCTGAGTATCACAAAATTGTACCAAGCGGATCAGTTCGTAGCTGGAGTCTTCACCAATCTTCCATATCTTCTCCAGAACACACGTCGCTCGGTTCTCCAATTCTATGAGTTGGAAGAATTTCCTTTGTCTCTCTATGAAACATGTGTAAAAACTCCTCTTAGAGTTTTTACAACCCTTTCACACAGGGCCTGGGTTGGGGGGAAGGTAGGTTGGGGGATGGTACAAAGGGGAGGGGGTCAACTGTCCTTCCTGTACCCAAAGAGGCCAACGTCATGACACCTGGCATCCTGACTGTGTTATATGTGTTTAACCTGGTATCCTGACTGTTATATGTGTTTAACCTGGTATCCTGACTGTGTTATGTGTGTTTAACCTGGTATCCTGACTGTGTTTAACCTGGTATCCTGACTGTGTTATATGTGTTTAACCTGGTATCCTGACTGTTATATGTGTTTAACCTGGTATCCTGACTGTTATATGTGTTTAACCTGGTATACTGACTGTGTTATGTGTGTTTAACCTGGTATCCTGACTGTGTTTAACCTGGTATCCTGACTGTTATATGTGTTTAACCTGGTATCCTGACTGTGTTATCTGTGTTTAACCAGGTGCTGTGTTTTCTACCTGTGTTGCCAGGTAAGCTGGACATCGGCCCTGACGATCCCAGGTGGATTGGTGCGTGGTGGGGGGGCTTCTTGCTCTGCGGTGCCTTACTCTTCATCTCCTCCCTCTTCATGTTCGGCTTCCCCCAGTCCCTGAATGAGCACGATGTGGACATTGGGGGGGAGAGTGAACAGGCCGTGTTACCCCCCTCCCCGTCCAGGGATTACGAGGGGAACAAGCCCACTAACGGGGTGATCCATGGCTTCCAGGCCAATAGTGGACTCACCTGTTGTGAGCACATGAGAGGTGAGATCTACTGTCATAGAATACTATGATAATGGCAGCGGTGTTGGTCAGGGGAGAGGTCTGCTTGCCTGTTCTTAATAAACAGACTGGTGTTAATGTATACATACAAGATATTATGTTGTGATGTACACCGTTTCATTACAGTCATCCCCAAGGTGACCAAGCACCTCCTCTCCAACCCTGTGTTTACCTGCATCTCGCTGGCTGCTTGTATGGAGATCGCTGTGGTTGCAGGCTTCGCTACCTTCCTAGGGAAGTACATGGAACAGCAGTTCAACCTCACCACTTCCTCAGCCAATCAGCTGCTAGGTGATCATGCTAATCACTACATCCAAACCAGAGCATAATAATCCATGGGACTTCTATAGTGGTTTTACATGACCCTGTGGCCTTTCCTTTCTTCATTCACAGTGTTTGTTATTGGCCCCTTCTCACACACAATCCTCCCTGTCCTCTGTCTCTGCCTAACCCTAGTCCTAACACTGTCCTCTATCCTTCCACCCATAACCCCTGTCCTCTGTCTCTCCCTAACCCTAGTCCTAACACTATCATCCTTCCAACCATAACCCCTGTCCTCTGTCTCTCCCTAACCCTAGTCCTAACACTATCCTCTATCCTTCCACCCATAACCCGTGTCCTCTGTCTCTCCCTAACCCTAGTCCTAACACTATCCTTCCAACCATAACCCCTGTCCTCTGTCCCTGCCTAACCCTAGTCCTAACACTATCCTCTATCCTTCCAACCAAAACCCCTGTCCTCTGTCTCTCCCTAACCCTAGTCCTAACACTATCCTTTATCCTTCCACCCATAACCCCTGTCTTCTGTCTCTCCCTAACCCTAGTCCTAACACTATCATCTATCCTTCCAACCATAACCCCTGTCCTCTGTCTCTCCCTAACCCTAGTCCTAACACTATCCTTCCAACCATAACCCCTGTCCTCTGTCTCTCCCTAACCCTAGTCCTAACACTATCCTCTATCCTTCCAACCATAACCCCTGTCCTCTGTCTCTCCCTAACCCTAGTCCTAACACTATCCTCTATCCTTCCAACCATAACCCCTGTCCTCTGTCTCTCCCTAACCCTAGTCCTAACACTATCCTTTATCCTTCCACCCATAACCCCTGTCTTCTGTCTCTCCCTAACCCTAGTCCTAACACTATCATCTATCCTTCCAACCATAACCCCTGTCCTCTGTCTCTCCCTAACCCTAGTCCTAACACTATCCTTCCAACCATAACCCCTGTCCTCTGTCTCTCCCTAACCCTAGTCCTAACACTATCCTCTATCCTTCCAACCATAACCCCTGTCCTCTGTCTCTCCCTAACCCTAGTCCTAACACTATCCTCTATCCTTCCAACCATAACCCCTGTCCTCTGTCTCTCCCTAACCCTAGTCCTAACACTATCCTCTATCCTTCCAACCATAACCCCTGTCCTCTGTCCCTGCCTAACCCTAGTCCTAACACTATCCTCTATCCTTCCAACCATAACCCCTGTCCTCTGTCTCTCCCTAACCCTAGTCCTAACACTGTCCTCTATCCTTCCAACCATAACCCCTGTCCTCTGTCTCTCCCAAACTCTAGTCCTAACACTATCCTTCCAACCATAACCCCTGTCCTCTGTCTCTCCCTAACCCTAGTCCTAACACTATCCTCTATCCTTCCAACCATAACCCCTGTCCTCTGTCTCTCCCTAACCCTAGTCCTAACACTATCCTCTATCCTTCCACCCATAACCCCTGTCCTCTGTCTCTCCCTAACCCTAGTCCTAACACTATCCTCTATCCTTCCAACCATAACCCCTGTCCTCTGTCTCTCCCTAACCCTAGTCCTAACACTATCCTCTATCCTTCCAACCATAACCCCTGTCCTCTGTCTCTCCCTAACCCTAGTCCTAACACTATCCTCTATCCTTCCAACCATAACCCCTGTCCTCTGTCTCTCCCTAACCCTAGTCCTAACACTATCCTCTATCCTTCCAACCATAACCCCTGTCCTCTGTCCCTGCCTAACCCTAGTCCTAACACTATCCTCTATCCTTCCAACCATAACCCCTGTCCTCTGTCTCTCCCTAACCCTAGTCCTAACACTGTCCTCTATCCTTCCAACCATAACCCCTGTCCTCTGTCTCTCCCAAACTCTAGTCCTAACACTATCCTTCCAACCATAACCCCTGTCCTCTGTCTCTCCCTAACCCTAGTCCTAACACTATCCTCTATCCTTCCAACCATAACCCCTGTCCTCTGTCTCTCCCTAACCCTAGTCCTAACACTATCCTCTATCCTTCCACCCATAACCCCTGTCCTCTGTCTCTCCCTAACCCTAGTCCTAACACTATCCTCTATCCTTCCAACCATAACCCCTGTCCTCTGTCCCTGCCTAACCCTAGTCCTAACACTATCCTCTATCCTTCCAACCATAACCCCTGTCCTCTGTCTCTCCCTAACCCTAGTCCTAACACTATCCTCTATCCTTCCAACCATAACCCCTGTCCTCTGTCCCTGCCTAACCCTAGTCCTAACACTATCCTCTATCCTTCCAACCATAACCCCTGTCCTCTGTCTCTCCCTAACCCTAGTCCTAACACTATCCTCTATCCTTCCAAACATAACCCCTGTCCTCTGTCTCTCCCTAACCCTAGTCCTAACACTATCCTCTATCCTTCCAACCATAACCCCTGTCCTCTGTCTCTCCCTAACCCTAGTCCTAACACTATCCTCTATCCTTCCAACCATAACCCCTGTCCTCTGTCTCTCCCTAACCCTAGTCCTAACACTATCCTCTATCCTTCCAACCATAACCCCTGTCCTCTGTCTCTCCCTAACCCTAGTCCTAACACTATCCTTCCAACCATAACCCCTGTCCTCTGTCTCTCCCTAACCCTAGTCCTAACACTATCCTCTATCCTTCCAACCATAACCCCTGTCCTCTGTCTCTCCCTAACCCTAGTCCTAACACTATCCTCTATCCTTCCACCCATAACCCCTGTCCCCTGTCTCTGCCTAACCCTAGTCCTAACACTATCCTTCCAACCATAACCCCTGTCCTCTGTCTCTCCCTAACCCTAGTCCTAACACTATCCTCTATCCTTCCACCCATAACCCCTGTCCTCTGTCTCTGCCTAACCCTAGTCCTAACACTATCCTCTATCCTTCCAACCATAACCCCTGTCCTCTGTCTCTCCCTAACCCTAGTCCTAACACTATCCTCTATCCTTCCACCCATAACCCCTGTCCTCTGTCTCTGCCTAACCCTAGTCCTAACACTATCCTTCCAACCATAACCCCTCTCCTCTGTCTCTCCCTAACCCTAGTCCTAACACTATCCTCTATCCTTCCAACCATAACCCCTGTCCCCTGTCTCTCCCTAACCCTAGTCCTAACACTATCTTTCCAACCATAACCCCTGTCCTCTGTCTCTCCCCAACCCTAGTCCTAACACTATCCTTCCAACCATAACCCCTGTCCTCTGTCTCTCCCTAACGCTAGTCCTAACACTATCCTCTATCCTTCCAACCATAACCCCTGTCCTCTCTCTCTCCCTAACCTTAGTCCTAACACTATCCTCTATCCTTCCAACCATAACCCCTGTCCTCTGTCCCTGCCTAACCCTAGTCCTAACACTATCCTCTATCCTTCCAACCATAAACCCTGTCCTCTGTCTCTCCCTAACCCTAGTCCTAACACTATCCTCTATCCTTCCAACCATAACCCCTGTCCTCTGTCTCTCCCTAACCCTAGTCCTAACACTATCCTTCCAACCATAACCCCTGTCCTCTGTCTCTCCCTAACCCTAGTCCTAACACTATCCTCTATCCTTCCACCCATAACCCCTGTCCTCTGTCTCTGCCTAACCCTAGTCCTAACACTATCCTCTATCCTTCCAACCATAACCCCTGTCCTCTGTCTCTCCCTAACCCTAGTCCTAACACTATCCTTCCAACCATAACCCCTGTCCTCTGTCTCTCCCTAACCCTAGTCCTAACACTGTCCTCTATCCTTCCACCCATAACCCCTGTCCCCTGTCTCTGCCTAACCCTAGTCCTAACACTATCCTTCCAACCATAACCCCTCTCCTCTGTCTCTCCCTAACCCTAGTCCTAACACTATCCTCTATCCTTCCAACCATAACCCCTGTCCTCTGTCTCTCCCTAACAGTAGTCCTAACACTATCCTTCCAACGATAACCCTGTCCTCTGTCTCTCCCTAACCCTAGTCCTAACACTATACTCTATCCTTCCACCCATAACCCCTGTCCTCTGTCTCTGCCTAACCCTAGTCCTAACACTATCCTCTATCCTTCCAACCATAACCCCTGTCCTCTGTCTCTCCCTAACCCTAGTCCTAACACTATCCTCTATCCTTCCAACCATAACCCCTGTCCTCTGTCTCTCCCTAACCCTAGTCCTAACACTGTCCTCTATCCTTCCAACCATAACCCCTGTCCTCTGTCTCTCCCAAACTCTAGTCCTAACACTATCCTTCCAACCATAACCCCTGTCCTCTGTCTCTCCCAAACCCTAGTCCTAACACTATCCTCTATCCTTCCAACCATAACCCCTGTCCTCTGTCTCTCCCTAACCCTAGTCCTAACACTATCCTCTATCCTTCCACCCATAACCCCTGTCCTCTGTCTCTCCCTAACCCTAGTCCTAACACTATCCTCTATCCTTCCAACCATAACCCCTGTCCTCTGTCTCTCCCTAACCCTAGTCCTAACACTATCCTCTATCCTTCCAACCATAACCCCTGTCCTCTGTCTCTCCCTAACCCTAGTCCTAACACTATCCTCTATCCTTCCAACCATAACCCCTGTCCTCTGTCTCTCCCTAACCCTAGTCCTAACACTATCCTCTATCCTTCCAACCATAACCCCTGTCCTCTGTCCCTGCCTAACCCTAGTCCTAACACTATCCTCTATCCTTCCAACCATAACCCCTGTCCTCTGTCTCTCCCTAACCCTAGTCCTAACACTGTCCTCTATCCTTCCAACCATAACCCCTGTCCTCTGTCTCTCCCAAACCCTAGTCCTAACACTATCCTTCCAACCATAACCCCTGTCCTCTGTCTCTCCCTAACCCTAGTCCTAACACTATCCTCTATCCTTCCAACCATAACCCCTGTCCTCTGTCTCTCCCTAACCCTAGTCCTAACACTATCCTCTATCCTTCCACCCATAACCCCTGTCCTCTGTCTCTCCCTAACCCTAGTCCTAACACTATCCTCTATCCTTCCAACCATAACCCCTGTCCTCTGTCCCTGCCTAACCCTAGTCCTAACACTATCCTCTATCCTTCCAACCATAACCCCTGTCCTCTGTCTCTCCCTAACCCTAGTCCTAACACTATCCTCTATCCTTCCAACCATAACCCCTGTCCTCTGTCCCTGCCTAACCCTAGTCCTAACACTATCCTCTATCCTTCCAACCATAACCCCTGTCCTCTGTCTCTCCCTAACCCTAGTCCTAACACTATCCTCTATCCTTCCAAACATAACCCCTGTCCTCTGTCTCTCCCTAACCCTAGTCCTAACACTATCCTCTATCCTTCCAACCATAACCCCTGTCCTCTGTCTCTCCCTAACCCTAGTCCTAACACTATCCTCTATCCTTCCAACCATAACCCCTGTCCTCTGTCTCTCCCTAACCCTAGTCCTAACACTATCCTCTATCCTTCCAACCATAACCCCTGTCCTCTGTCTCTCCCTAACCCTAGTCCTAACACTATCCTTCCAACCATAACCCCTGTCCTCTGTCTCTCCCTAACCCTAGTCCTAACACTATCCTCTATCCTTCCAACCATAACCCCTGTCCTCTGTCTCTCCCTAACCCTAGTCCTAACACTATCCTCTATCCTTCCACCCATAACCCCTGTCCCCTGTCTCTGCCTAACCCTAGTCCTAACACTATCCTTCCAACCATAACCCCTGTCCTCTGTCTCTCCCTAACCCTAGTCCTAACACTATCCTCTATCCTTCCACCCATAACCCCTGTCCTCTGTCTCTGCCTAACCCTAGTCCTAACACTATCCTCTATCCTTCCAACCATAACCCCTGTCCTCTGTCTCTCCCTAACCCTAGTCCTAACACTATCCTCTATCCTTCCACCCATAACCCCTGTCCTCTGTCTCTGCCTAACCCTAGTCCTAACACTATCCTTCCAACCATAACCCCTGTCCTCTGTCTCTCCCTAACCCTAGTCCTAACACTATCCTCTATCCTTCCAACCATTAACCCCTGTCCTCTGTCTCTCCCTAACCCTAGTCCTAACACTATCCTTCCAACCATAACCCCTGTCCTCTGTCTCTCCCCAACCCTAGTCCTAACACTATCCTTCCAACCATAACCCCTGTCCTCTGTCTCTCCCTAACCCTAGTCCTAACACTATCCTCTATCCTTCCAACCATAACCCCTGTCCTCTCTCTCTCCCTAACCTTAGTCCTAACACTATCCTCTATCCTTCCAACCATAACCCCTGTCCTCTGTCCCTGCCTAACCCTAGTCCTAACACTATCCTCTATCCTTCCAACCATAACCCCTGTCCTCTGTCTCTCCCTAACCCTAGTCCTAACACTATCCTCTATCCTTCCAACCATAACCCCTGTCCTCTGTCTCTCCCTAACCCTAGTCCTAACACTATCCTTCCAACCATAACCCCTGTCCTCTGTCTCTCCCTAACCCTAGTCCTAACACTATCCTCTATCCTTCCACCCATAACCCCTGTCCTCTGTCTCTGCCTAACCCTAGTCCTAACACTATCCTCTATCCTTCCAACCATAACCCCTGTCCTCTGTCTCTCCCTAACCCTAGTCCTAACACTATCCTTCCAACCATAACCCCTGTCCTCTGTCTCTCCCTAACCCTAGTCCTAACACTGTCCTCTATCCTTCCACCCATAACCCCTGTCCCCTGTCTCTGCCTAACCCTAGTCCTAACACTATCCTTCCAACCATAACCCCTGTCCTCTGTCTCTCCCTAACCCTAGTCCTAACACTATCCTCTATCCTTCCAACCATAACCCCTGTCCTCTGTCTCTCCCTAACAGTAGTCCTAACACTATCCTTCCAACGATAACCCTGTCCTCTGTCTCTCCCTAACCCTAGTCCTAACACTATACTCTATCCTTCCACCCATAACCCCTGTCCTCTGTCTCTGCCTAACCCTAGTCCTAACACTATCCTCTATCCTTCCAACCATAACCCCTGTCCTCTGTCTCCTTCCCTAACCCTAGTCCTAACACTATCCTCTATCCTTCCAACCATAACCCCTAGTCCTAACACTATCCTCTATCCTTCCAACCATAACCCCTGTCCTCTGTCTCTCCCTAACCCTAGTCCTAACACTATCCTCTATCATTCCACCCATAACCCCTGTCCCCTGTCTCTGCCTAACCCTAGTTCCTAACACTATCCTTCCAAGCCATAAACCCCTGTCCTCTGTCTCGTCCCTAACCCTAGGTCCTACACACTATCCTCTATCCTGTCCAACCATTAACCCCTGTCCTCTGTCTCTCCCTAAACCCTAGTCCCTAACACTATCCTCTAGCCGTCCACCCATAACCCCTGTCCACTCTGTCTCTCCCTAACCCTAGTCCTAACACTATCCTTGCCCAACCACAACCCCTGTCCTCTGGTCTCCTGCCGAACCCTAGTCCCTAAACACTATCCTGCCAACCATAACGTCCTGTCCGCTGTCTCTCCCTAACCCTATTCCTAAAACTATCCTCTATCCTGTCCAAACCATAACCCCTGTCCTCTGGTCCCCTCTGCCCTAACCCTATCCTAACACATCCTTCCGGGAAACCGATAACTTCTGTCCTCTGTCTGGGCTCCCTAACCCTAATTCCTAACACTATCCTCTAGCCTTCCAACCATAACCCCTGTCCTCTGTCCTCCTGCCTAACCCTAGTCCTAGAACATAATCCTCTATCCTTCCACCCATAACCCCTGTCCTCGTCTCTCGCTCCCTAACCCTAGTTCCTAACACTAGCCTCTATCCTTCCAAACATAACCCCTGTCCT
>NW_021823292.1:0-49286 GCF_901001165.1 Salmo trutta
ACACAATAACTACATAGCTGATACACATAACTACAACTAACTGATACACCACAATAACTACAACTAACTGATACACAATAACTCAACTAACTGATACACAATAACTACAACTACTGATACACAACACAATGACCAACTAACTGATACACATAACTACAACTAGCTGATACACAACACTACAACTAACTGATACACAACAACTACAACTACTGATACACAATAACTACAACTAACTGAGCACAACACAATAACTCAACTAGCTGATACACAATAACTACACCTAACTGATACACAACAACTACAACTAGCTGATACACAATAACTACAACTAACTGATAACACAACTACAATACGAACTAACTGATACAACACAATAACTACAACTAACTGATACACAATAACTACAACTAGCTGATACACAACACTACAACTAACTGATACACAACAACTACAACTAGCTGATACCAATAACTACAACTAACTGATACACAACACAATAACTACAACTAGGATACCACATAACTACAACTAACTGATACACAACACTACAACTAGCTGATACACAATAACTACAACTAACTGATACACACACAATACTACAACTAACTGATACACACACCAAACTACAACTAGCTGATACACAAAACTACAACTAGCTGATACCCACAATAACTACAACTAGCTGATAAACAACACAATAACTACAACTAGCTGATACACAATAACTACAACTAGCTGATACACAATAACTAAAACTAACTGATACACAACAACTACAACTAACTGATACACAATAACTACAACTAACTGATACACAATAACTACAACTAACTGATACACAATACTACCGCTAACTGATACACAATAACTACAACTACTGATACCAACACATAACTACAACTAGCTGATACAACAATCTACAACTAACTGATACACAATACTACAACTAACTGATACACAATAACTACCTAACTGATACACAACACAATAACTACACTAGCTGATACACAACACTAACTACCTAGCTGATACACAACACAATAACTACAACTAGCTGATACACAATAACTACAACTAGCTGATACCATTAACTACACTAGATACACAACACAATAACTACTAGCTGATACACAATAACTACAACTAACTGATACACAATAACTACAACTACTGATACACACCAATAACTACAACTACTGATACACAATAACTACAACTAACTGATACACAATAACTACAACTAACTGATACACAACACAATAACTACAACTAGCTGATACACAACACAATAACTACAACTAGCTGATACACAACACAATAACTACAACTAACTGATACACATAACTACAACTGATACACAATAACTACAACTAGCTGATACACAAACTACAACTAGCTGATACACAATAATACAACTATTTGATACACAATAACTACAACTAACTGATACACAATAACTACAACTAGCTGATCACAATAACTACAACTAACTGATACACAATACTACACTAGCTGATACACAACACAATAACTACACTACTGATACACAATAACTACAACTACTGATACACAATAACTACAACTAGCTGATACACAACACAACTACAACAGCGATCACAATAACTACAACTAACTGATACACAATACTAACTAACTGATACACAACACAATAACTACACTAACTGATACACAATACTACAACTAACTGATACACAACACAATAACTACAACTAGCTGATACACAATAACTACAACTAACTGATACACAATAACTACAACTAGCGATACACAATAACTACAACTAGCTGATACACAATAACTAACAACTACTGATACACAATAACTACAACTAACTGATACACAATGACTACAACTAGCTGATACCAACACAATAACTACAACTAGCTGATACACAATAACTACAACTAACTGATACACACACAATAACTACAACTAGCTGATACACAATAACTACAACTAACTGATACACAACAACTACAACTAGCTGATACACAATAACTACAACTAACTGATACACAACACAATAACTACAACTAACTGATACACAACACAATAACTACAACTAGCTGATACACAATAACTACAACTAGCTGATACACAACACAATAACTACAACTAGCTGATAAACAACACAATAACTACAACTAGCTGATACACAATAACTACAACTAGCTGATACACAATAACTAAAACTAACTGATACACAACAACTACAACTAACTGATACACAATAACTACAACTAACTGATACACAATAACTACAACTAACTGATACACAATAACTACAGCTAACTGATACACAATAACTACAACTAACTGATACCAACACAATAACTACAACTAGCTGATACACAATAACTACAACTAACTGATACCAAAACTACAACTAACTGATACACAATAACTACAACTAACTGATACACAACACAATAACTACAACTAGCTGATACACAACACAATAACTACAACTAGCTGATACACAACACAATAACTACAACTAGCTGATACACAATAACTACAACTAGCTGATACACAATAACTACAACTAGCTGATACACAACACAATAACTATAACTAGCTGATACACAATACTACAACTAACTGATACACAATAACTAACAACTAACTGATACACAACACAATAACTACAACTAGCTGATACACAATAACTACAACTAACTGATACACATAACTACAACTAACTGATACACAACACAATAACTACAACTAGCTGATACACAACACAATAACTACAACTAGCTGATACACAACACAATAACTACAACTAACTGATACACAACACAATAACTACAACTAGCTGATACACAATAACTACAACTAGCTGATACACAATAACTACAACTATTTGATACACAATAACTACAACTAACTGATACACAATAACTACAACTAGCTGATACACAACACAATAACTACAACTAACTGATACACAATAACTACAACTAACTGATACACAATAACTACAACTAGCTGATACACAACACAATAACTACAACTAGCTGATACACAATAACTACAACTAACTGATACACAATAACTACAACTAACTGATACACAACACAATAACTACAACTAACTGATACACAATAACTACAACTAACTGATACACAACACAATAACTACAACTAGCTGATACACAATAACTACAACTAACTGATACACAATAACTACAACTAGCTGATACACAATAACTACAACTAGCTGATACACAATAACTACAAACTAACTGATACACAATAACTACAACTAACTGATACACAATGACTACACTAGCTGATACACAACACAATAACTACAACTAGCTGATACACAATAACTACAACTACTGATACACAACACAATAACTACAACTAGCTGATACACAATAACTACAACTAACTGATACACAATAACTACAACTAGCTGATACACAATAACTACAACTAACTGATACACAACAACTACAACTAACTGATACACAACACAATAACTACAACTAACTGATACACAATATCTACAACTAGCTGATACACAATAACTACAACTAACTGATACACAACAACTACAACTAGCTGATACACAATAACTACAACTAGCTGATACACAATAACTACAACTAGCTGATACACAATAACTACAACTAACTGATACACAACACAATAACTACAACTAGCTGATACACAATAACTACAACTAACTGATACACACCACAATAACTACAACTAACTGATACACAATAACTACAACTAACTGATACACAATAACTACAACTAACTGATACACAATAACTACAACTAACTGATACACAATAACTACAACTAGCTGATACACAACAACTACAACTAACTGATACACAACAACTACAACTAGCTGATACACAATAACTACAACTAACTGATACACAACACAATAACTACAACTAGCTGATACACAATAACTACAACTAACTGATACACAACAACTACAACTAGCTGATACACAATAACTACAACTAACTGATACACAACACAATAACTACAACTAACTGATACACAACACAATAACTACAACTAACTGATACACAATAACTACAACTAGCTGATACACAACAACTACAACTAACTGATACACAACAACTACAACTAGCTGATACACAATAACTACAACTAACTGATACACAACACAATAACTACAACTAGCTGATACACAATAACTACAACTAACTGATACACAACAACTACAACTAGCTGATACACAATAACTACAACTAACTGATACACAACACAATAACTACAACTAACTGATACACAACACAATAACTACAACTAGCTGATACACAATAACTACAACTAGCTGATACACAACACAATAACTACAACTAGCTGATAAACAACACAATAACTACAACTAGCTGATACACAATAACTACAACTAGCTGATACACAATAACTAAAACTAACTGATACACAACAACTACAACTAACTGATACACAATAACTACAACTAACTGATACACAATAACTACAACTAACTGATACACAATAACTACAGCTAACTGATACACAATAACTACAACTAACTGATACCAACACAATAACTACAACTAGCTGATACACAATAACTACAACTAACTGATACACAATAACTACAACTAACTGATACACAATAACTACAACTAACTGATACACAACACAATAACTACAACTAGCTGATACACAACACAATAACTACAACTAGCTGATACACAACACAATAACTACAACTAGCTGATACACAATAACTACAACTAGCTGATACACATTAACTACAACTAGCTGATACACAACACAATAACTATAACTAGCTGATACACAATAACTACAACTAACTGATACACAATAACTACAACTAACTGATACACAACACAATAACTACAACTAACTGATACACAATAACTACAACTAACTGATACACAATAACTACAACTAACTGATACACAACACAATAACTACAACTAGCTGATACACAACACAATAACTACAACTAGCTGATACACAACACAATAACTACAACTAACTGATACACAATAACTACAACTAGCTGATACACAATAACTACAACTAGCTGATACACAATAACTACAACTAGCTGATACACAATAACTACAACTATTTGATACACAATAACTACAACTAACTGATACACAATAACTACAACTAGCTGATACACAATAACTACAACTAACTGATACACAATAACTACAACTAGCTGATACACAACACAATAACTACAACTAACTGATACACAATAACTACAACTAACTGATACACAATAACTACAACTAGCTGATACACAACACAATAACTACAACTAGCTGATACACAATAACTACAACTAACTGATACACAATAACTACAACTAACTGATACACAACACAATAACTACAACTAACTGATACACAATAACTACAACTAACTGATACACAACACAATAACTACAACTAGCTGATACACAATAACTACAACTAACTGATACACAATAACTACAACTAGCTGATACACAATAACTACAACTAGCTGATACACAATAACTACAACTAACTGATACACAATAACTACAACTAACTGATACACAATGACTACAACTAGCTGATACACAACACAATAACTACAACTAGCTGATACACAATAACTACAACTAACTGATACACAACACAATAACTACAACTAGCTGATACACAATAACTACAACTAACTGATACACAATAACTACAACTAGCTGATACACAATAACTACAACTAACTGATACACAACAACTACAACTAACTGATACACAACACAATAACTACAACTAACTGATACACAATATCTACAACTAGCTGATACACAATAACTACAACTAACTGATACACAACAACTACAACTAGCTGATACACAATAACTACAACTAGCTGATACACAATAACTACAACTAGCTGATACACAATAACTACAACTAACTGATACACAACACAATAACTACAACTAGCTGATACACAATAACTACAACTAACTGATACACACCACAATAACTACAACTAACTGATACACAATAACTACAACTAACTGATACACAATAACTACAACTAACTGATACACAACACAATAACTACAACTGATACACAACACAATAACTACAACTAACTGATACACAATAACTACAACTAACTGATACACAATAACTACAACTAGCTGATACACAATAACTACAACTAACTGATACACAATAACTACAACTAACTGATACACAATAACTACAACTAGCTGATACACAATAACTACAACTAGCTGATACACAATAACTACAACTAGCTGATACACAACACAATAACTACAACTAACTGATACACAATAACTACAACTAGCTGATACACAATAACTACAACTAACTGATACACAATAACTACAACTAACTGATACACAACACAATAACTACAACTGGCTGATACACAATAACTACAACTAACTGATACACAATAACTACAACTAGCTGATACACAATAACTACAACTAGCTGATAGACAATAACTACAACTAACTGATACACAACACAATAACTACAACTAACTGACACACAACACAATAACTACAACTAACTAATACACAATAACTACAACTAACTGATACACAACATCTACAACTAACTGATACACAACACAATAACTACAACTAACTGATACACAATAACTACAACTAACTGATACACAATAACTACAACTAGCTGATACACAATAACTACAACTAACTGATACACAACACAATAACTACAACTAGCTGATACACAATAACTACAACTAACTGATACACAATAACTACAACTAACTGATACACAATAACTACAACTAACTGATACACAACACAATAACTACAACTAACTGATACACAATAACTACAATTAACTGATACACAACACAACAACTACAACTAGCTGATACACAACAACTACAACTAGCTGATACACAATAACTACAACTAACTGATACACAATAACTACAACTAACTGATACACAATAACTACAACTAGCTGATACACAACACAATAACTACAACTAACTGATACACAATAACTACAACTAACTGATACACAATAACTACAACTAGCTGATACACAACACAATAACTACAACTAGCTGATACACAATAACTACAACTAACTGATACACAATAACTACAACTAACTGATACACAACACAATAACTACAACTAACTGATACACAATAACTACAACTAACTGATACACAACACAATAACTACAACTAGCTGATACACAATAACTACAACTAACTGATACACAATAACTACAACTAGCTGATACACAATAACTACAACTAGCTGATACACAATAACTACAACTAACTGATACACAATAACTACAACTAACTGATACACAATGACTACAACTAGCTGATACACAACACAATAACTACAACTAGCTGATACACAATAACTACAACTAACTGATACACAACACAATAACTACAACTAGCTGATACACAATAACTACAACTAACTGATACACAATAACTACAACTAGCTGATACACAATAACTACAACTAACTGATACACAACAACTACAACTAACTGATACACAACACAATAACTACAACTAACTGATACACAATATCTACAACTAGCTGATACACAATAACTACAACTAACTGATACACAACAACTACAACTAGCTGATACACAATAACTACAACTAGCTGATACACAATAACTACAACTAGCTGATACACAATAACTACAACTAACTGATACACAACACAATAACTACAACTAGCTGATACACAATAACTACAACTAACTGATACACACCACAATAACTACAACTAACTGATACACAATAACTACAACTAACTGATACACAATAACTACAACTAACTGATACACAACACAATAACTACAACTGATACACAACACAATAACTACAACTAACTGATACACAATAACTACAACTAACTGATACACAATAACTACAACTAGCTGATACACAATAACTACAACTAACTGATACACAATAACTACAACTAACTGATACACAATAACTACAACTAGCTGATACACAATAACTACAACTAGCTGATACACAATAAACTACACTAGCTGATACACAACACAATAACTACAACTAACTGATACACAATAACTACAACTAGCTGATACACAATAACTACAACTAACTGATACACAATAACTACAACTAACTGATACACAACACAATAACTACAACTGGCTGATACACAATAACTACAACTAACTGATACACAATAACTACAACTAGCTGATACACAATAACTACAACTAGCTGATAGACAATAACTACAACTAACTGATACACAACACAATAACTACAACTAACTGACACACAACACAATAACTACAACTAACTAATACACAATAACTACAACTAACTGATACACAACATCTACAACTAACTGATACACAACACAATAACTACAACTAACTGATACACAATAACTACAACTAACTGATACACAATAACTACAACTAGCTCATACACAATAACTACAACTAACTGATACACAACACAATAACTACAACTAGCTGATACACAATAACTACAACTAACTGATACACAATAACTACAACTAACTGATACACAATAACTACAACTAACTGATACACAACACAATAACTACAACTAACTGATACACAATAACTACAATTAACTGATACACAACACAACAACTACAACTAGCTGATACACAACAACTACAACTAGCTGATACACAATAACTACAACTAACTGATACACAATAACTACAACTAACTGATACACAATAACTACAACTAACTGATACACAATAACTACAACTAACTGATACACAACACAATAACTACAACTAACTGATACACAATAACTACAACTAACTGATACACAATAACTACAACTAACTGATACACAACACAATAACTACAACTAACTGATACACAATAACTACAACTAACTGATACACAACAACTACAACTAGCTGATACACAATAACTACAACTAACTGATACACAACAACTACAACTAACTGATACACAATAACTACAACTAACTGATACACAATAACTACAACTAACTGATACACAACAACTACAACTAGCTGATACACAATAACTACAACTAACTGATACACAATAACTACAACTAGCTGTGCAAAATGGTGTACTCGTGTAGCAAAAATAAGCAAACGTGTGCAGCCCCACAATTTGTAAGTCTGTGCACGTATGTGGCATCTCCATTTTGTGTAGCTAACTGTGGTCTTGTGGGGCGTACGTACCTAGTATATGAATTAGATCTGACTCTAAGCCAGGCCCACTCTATTTATTTGTAGGTAAAATGTGAGAGTATAGAGTCCAACATTAACACTAAATTCAGACATCAAGTTGTGCCTCATTTGTACATAAAAAAAATTCCTGTCTTTGTGCCTTTTGTGGAAATAAGTATTTTTACATTTTTAAAAATATATATATTTAGATGTTTTACTTTTAGAGAGTTATAACACGTCAATATGCTGTATATCAAGTGATATTATATATGCTTAATGTAACCATACTAGAGAGGCGTTGCTGAATAATTACGAATCAAGCTGTATGTCGAGCACTTTATTTATTTGTTTCTGTTCAACTTAGCACAGCGTTCATTATTTTGGTATTGGTGATTTTTGTCTACACAGTTTTGTCAAGCATGTGGCCCTGATATATTTAACCCACACTAGCACTGTCCAAAACTGGTTTGGTTGCAGACCAGAAGTTTTTTTTACAACTTTAATTTGTGGACATTTTTGAAATTGAAAATGTTAGTGAAAAAATGTAAATGGCTTTTTACTGAGAGGTTGAAAGAATCTCGTTTTTTAAATCACTTTGTTGATAATACAGTAACTCGGTTGACAATAAGGTCTCCCGTTTTTCTGTCTTGAAAATGTGTTTTTGTCACTTGATCGCATACATATTTTTACCAAATAAATATTCACAGCATAATTCAAATTTTGTGAAATGTGTGGTGTCGATAATAAGAGTTGTGATTGGTTTGCTTATGTTTCAAGCGTTTTCAATAAGTTCATTGTAAAGATAATTGTTGAATTGTGTTATTATTGGGGATATGAAACAACGGCCACAGGTTAGTGTAGTGAAACTGAACGTGTACCATACTAAATGTACATTTGAATTTTCAATAAATATTTCCTTAGAAAACCCTAACTTATCCTGACTGATTTCTGTATAGATGTTTCTAATGTTATACAGTAAACATGTTTTTGTGTGTAGATTGAGTTTCAGGACACATCATGTTATGGTCAGTATTGGCTACTTTAGTAATATTTAGTGTATCAGCACATTACAATAGACTAGTTAATCGTCCTACAGGGAACATGCTGGAGCTTTATATGTATTTTACCTTTATTTAACTAGGCAAGTCAGTTAAGAACTAATTCTTATTTACAATGACAGCCTACCCCAGCCAAACCCGAACGACGCTGGGCCAATTGTGCGCCGCCCTACGGGACTCCCAATCACGGCCCGAATGTGATGCAGCCTGGATTCAAACCAGGGACTGCAGTAATGCATCTTGCACTGAGATGCAGTGCCTTAGACCGCTGTGCCACCCGGGAGCCCAAGGTTTACAGCAGACACAGTGCCTACAACTGATGTGTGTCAAAGCAGAGTCCCTCCACCAACCACCTGTCCGTCTGAAACAATACACTGCTCCTTCTACTGTCTCTCTTAGAGTTACACTGCATGGAGCAGCGTTAACCTTGTGGTTTAACCCCAACCCTCAGAGATGACACACACACACACACACACACACACACACACACACACACACACACACACACACACACACACACACACACACACACACACACACACACACACACACACACACACACACACACACACCTGACTGAATGAGGGCATTACATTAATTTCCCCATGAGTCTAGTCTAGGCCTAGATTCAATCAGATCCAGCGTTAACCGATATCTGACACCTGCATACCAATCAGATCCAGCGTTAACCGATATCTGACACCTGCATACCAATCAGATCCAGCGTTAACCGATATCTGACACCTGCATACCAATCAGATCCAGTGTTAACCGATAGCTGACACCTGCATACCAATCAGATCCAGTGTTGACCGGTATCTGACACCTGCATACCAATCAGATCCAGTGTTAACCGATAGCTGACCCCTGAATACCAATCAGATCCAGCGTTAACCGATAGCTGACACCTGAATACCAATCAGATCCAGTGTTAACCGATAACTAAAACCTGCATACCAATCAGATCCAGTGTTACCCGATAGCTGACACCTGAATACCAATAAGATCCAGTGTTAACCGATAGCTGACATCTGCATACCAATCAGATCCAGCGTTAACCGATAGCTAAAACCTGCATACCAATCAGATCCAGCGTTAACCGATAGCTGACACCTGAATACCAATCAGATCCAGCGTTAACCGATAGCTGACACCTGCATACCAATCAGATCCCGTGTTAAC
Organism: Salmo trutta; assembly: GCF_901001165.1. Classification (NCBI taxonomy): domain Eukaryota; kingdom Metazoa; phylum Chordata; class Actinopteri; order Salmoniformes; family Salmonidae; genus Salmo; species Salmo trutta. Next base: position 11,541 of record NW_021823292.1, read on the forward strand.
CGATAGCTGACACCTGCATACCAATCAGATCCAGTGTTAACCGATAGCTGACCCCTGAATACCAATCAGATCCAGTGTTAACTGATAGCTGACACCTGCATACCAATCAGATCCAGTGTTAACCGATAGCTGACAACTGCATACCAATCAGATCCAGCGTTAACTGATAGCTGACACGTGCATACCAATCAGATCCAGTGTTGACCGATAGCTGACACCTGCATACCAATCAGATCCAGTGTTAACCAATAGCTGACACCTGAATACCAATCAGATCCAGGGTTAACCGATAGCTGACACCTGAATACCAATCAGATCGAGCGTTAACCGATAGCTGACACCTGCATACCAATCAGATCCAGCGTTACCGATATCTGACACCTGCATACCAATCAGATCCAGTGTTAACTGATAGCTGACACCTGAATACCAATCAGATCCAGTGTTATCTGATAGCTGACATCTGCATACCAATCAGATCCAGCGTTAACCGATAGCTGACACCTGAATACAAATCAGATCCAGTGTAACTGATAGCTAAAACCTGCATACCAATCAGATCCAGTGTTAACCGATAGCTGACACCTGAATACCAATCAGATCCATTGTTAACCGATAGCTGACATCTGCATACCAATCAGATCCAGCGTTAACCAATAGCTAAAACCTGCATACCAATCAGATCCAGCGTTAACCGATAGCTGACCCCTGAATACCAATCAGATCCAGCGATAACCGATAGCTGACACCTGCATACCAATCAGATCCCGTGTTAACCGATAGCTGACACCTGCATACCAATCAGATCCAGTGTTAACCGATAGCTGACACCTGAATACCAATCAGATCCAGCGTTAACCGATAGCTGACTCCTGCATACCAATCAGATTCAGTGTTAACCGATAGCTGACTCCTGCATACCAATCAGATCCAGCGTTAACCGATAGCTGACACCTGAATACCAATCAGATCCAGTGTTAACCGATAGCTGACACCTGAATACCAATCAGGTCCAATGTTAACCGATAGCTGACCCCTGCATACCAATCAGATCCAGCGTTAACCGATAGCTGACACCTGCATACCAATCAGATCCAGCGTTACCGATAGCTAAAACCTGCATACCAATCAGATCCAGTGTTAACCGATAGCTGACACCTGCATACCAATCAGATCCAGTGTTAACCGATAGCTGACACCTGAATACCAATCAGATCCAGTGTTAACTGATAGCTGACACCTGCATACCAATCAGATCCAGTGTTAACCGATAGCTGACACCTGAATACCAATCAGATCCAGCGTTAACCGATAGCTGACACCTGCATACCAATCAGATCCAGCGTTACCGATATCTGACACCTGCATACCAAACAGATTCAGTGTTAACTGATAGCTGACACCTGAATACCAATCAGATCCAGTGTTAACCGATAGCTGACACCTGAATACCAATCAGATCCAGCGTTAACCGATAGCTGACTCCTGCATACCAATCAGATCCAGTGTTAACCGATAGCTGACTCCTGCATACCAATCAGATCCAGCGTTAACCGATAGCTGACACCTGAATACCAATCAGATCCAGTGTTAACCAATAGCTGAAGCCTGAATACCAATCAGGTCCAATGTTAACCGATAGCTGACCCCTGCATACCAATCAGATCCAGCGTTAACCGATAGCTGACACCTGCATACCAATCAGATCCAGCGTTACCGATATCTGACACCTGCATACCAATCAGATCCAGTGTTAACTGATAGCTGACACCTGAATACCAATCAGATCCAGTGTTATCTGATAGCTGACATCTGCATACCAATCAGATCCAGCGTTAACCGATAGCTGACACCTGAATACAAATCAGATCCAGTGTAACTGATAGCTAAAACCTGCATACCAATCAGATCCAGTGTTAACCGATAGCTGACACCTGAATACCAATCAGATCCATTGTTAACCGATAGCTGACATCTGCATACCAATCAGATCCAGCGTTAACCAATAGCTAAAACCTGCATACCAATCAGATCCAGCGTTAACCGATAGCTGACCCCTGAATACCAATCAGATCCAGCGATAACCGATAGCTGACACCTGCATACCAATCAGATCCCGTGTTAACCGATAGCTGACACCTGCATACCAATCAGATCCAGTGTTAACCGATAGCTGACACCTGAATACCAATCAGATCCAGCGTTAACCGATAGCTGACTCCTGCATACCAATCAGATTCAGTGTTAACCGATAGCTGACTCCTGCATACCAATCAGATCCAGCGTTAACCGATAGCTGACACCTGAATACCAATCAGATCCAGTGTTAACCGATAGCTGACACCTGAATACCAATCAGGTCCAATGTTAACCGATAGCTGACCCCTGCATACCAATCAGATCCAGCGTTAACCGATAGCTGACACCTGCATACCAATCAGATCCAGCGTTACCGAAAACTAAAACCTGCATACCAATCAGATCCAGTGTTAACCGATAGCTGACACCTGCATACCAATCAGATCCAGTGTTAACCGATAGCTGACACCTGAATACCAATCAGATCCAGTGTTAACTGATAGCTGACACCTGCATACCAATCAGATCCAGTGTTAACCGATAGCTGACACCTGAATACCAATCAGATCCAGCGTTAACCGATAGCTGACACCTGCATACCAATCAGATCCAGCGTTACCGATATCTGACACCTGCATACCAAACAGATTCAGTGTTAACTGATAGCTGACACCTGAATACCAATCAGATCCAGTGTTAACCGATAGCTGACACCTGAATACCAATCAGATCCAGCGTTAACCGATAGCTGACTCCTGCATACCAATCAGATCCAGTGTTAACCGATAGCTGACTCCTGCATACCAATCAGATCCAGCGTTAACCGATAGCTGACACCTGAATACCAATCAGATCCAGTGTTAACCGATAGCTGAAGCCTGAATACCAATCAGGTCCAATGTTAACCGATAGCTGACCCCTGCATACCAATCAGATCCAGCGTTAACCGATAGCTGACACCTGCATACCAATCAGATCCAGCGTTACCGATAGCTAAAACCTGCATACCAATCAGATCCAGTGTTAACCGATAGCTGACACCTGCATACCAATCAGATCCAGTGTTAACCGATAGCTGACACCTGAATACCAATCAGATCCAGTGTTAACTGATAGCTGACACCTGCATACCAATCAGATCCAGTGTTAACTGATAGCTGACACCTGCATACCAATCAGATCCAGTGTTAACTGATAGCTGACACCTGCATACCAATCAGATCCAGTGTTAACCGATAGCTGACACCTGAATACCAATCAGATCCAGCGTTAACCGATAGCTGACACCTGCATACCAATCAGATCCAGCGTTACCGATATCTGACACCTGAATACCAATCAGATCCAGTGTTAACCGATAACTGACCCTGCATACCAATCAGATCCAGCGTTAACCGTTATCTGACACCTGAATACCAATCAGATCCAGCGTTACCGATATCTGACACCTGCATACCAATCAGATCCAGCGTTAACCGATAGCTGACCCCTGACTACCAATCAGATCCAGCGTTAACCGATAGCTGACACCTGCATACCAATCAGATCCCGTGTTAACCGATAGCTGACACCTGCATACCAATCCGATCCAGTGTTAACTGATAGCTGACACCTGAATACCAATCAGATCCAGTGTTATCTGATAGCTGACATCTGCATACCAATCAGATCCAGCGTTAACCGATAGCTGACACCTGAATACCAATCAGATCCAGTGTTAACTGATAGCTAAAACGTGCATACCAATCAGATCCAGTGTTAACCGATAGCTGACACCTGAATACCAATCAGATCCATTGTTAACAGATAGCTGACATCTGCATACCAATCAGATCCAGCGTTAACCGATAGCTAAAACCTGCATACCAATCAGATCCAGCGTTAACCGATAGCTGACCCCTGAATACCAATCAGATCCAGCATTAACCGATAGCTGACCCCTGAATACCAATCAGATCCAGCGTTAACCGATAGCTGACACCTGCATACCAATCAGATCCCGTGTTAACCGATAGCTGACACCTGCATACCAATCAGATCCAGTGTTAACCGATAGCTGACACCTGAATACCAATCAGATCCAGTGTTAACCGATAGCTGACACCTGCATACCAATCAGATCCCGTGTTAACCGATAGCTGACACCTGCATACCAATCAGATCCAATGTTAACCGATAGCTGACACCTGAATACCAATCAGATCCAGCGTTAACCGATAGCTGACTCCTGCATACCAATCAGATCCAGCGTTAACCGATAGCTGACACCTGAATACCAATCAGATCCAGTGTTAACCGATAGCTGACACCTGAATACCAATCAGATCCAATGTTAACTGATAGCTGACCCCTGCATACCAATCAGATCAAGCATTAACCGATAGCTGACACCTGCATACCAATCAGATCCAGCGTTACCGATAGCTAAAACCTGCATACCAATCAGATCCAGTGTTAACCGATAGCTGACACCTGCATACCAATCAGATCCAGTGTTAACCGATAGCTGACACCTGAATACCAATCAGATCCAGTGTTGACTGATAGCTGACACCTGCATACCAATCAGATCCAGTGTTAACCGATAGCTGACACCTGCATACCAATCAGATCCAGTGTTAACTGATAGCTGACACCTGCATACCAATCAGATCCAGTGTTAACCGATAGCTGACACCTGAATACCAATCAGATCCAGCGTTAACCGATAGCTGACACCTGCATACCAATCAGATCCAGTGTTAACCGATAGCTGACACCTGAATAACAATCAGATCCAGTGTTAACTGATAGCTGACACCTGCATACCAATCAGATCCAGTGTTAACCGATAGCTGACACCTGCATACCAATCAGATCCCGTGTTAACCGATAGCTGACACCTGCATACCAATCAGATCCAGTGTTTACCGATAGCTGACACCTGAATACCAATCAGATCCAGTGTTAACCGATAGCTGACACCTGCATACCAATCAGATCCCGTGTTAACCAATAGCTGACACCTGCATACCAATCAGATCCAGTGTTAACCGATAGCTGACACCTGCATACCAATCAGATCCAGTGTTAACCGATAGCTGACACCTGCATACCAATCAGATCCAGTGTTAACCGATAGCTGACACCTGAATACCAATCAGATCCAGTGTTAACCTCTCTAGGGTAGGGGGCAGTATTTGCACGGCCGGATAAAAAACGTACCCGATTTAATCTGGTTATTACTACAGCCCAGAAACTAGAATATGCATATAATTATTGGCTTTGGATAGAAAACACCCTAAAGTTTCTAAAACTGTTTGAATGGTGTCTGTGAGTATAACAGAACTCATATGGCAGGCAAAAACCTGAGAAGATTCCTTACAGGAAGCGCCCTCTCTGACTATTTCTTGGGCTTCTACACTCTCTTTATTGAAAACTGAGGATCTCTGCTGTAACGTGACACTTCCTACGGCTCCCATAGGCTCTCAGAAGGCGGCAAGACGCTGAATGATGTCTTTGCAGGCCCTGGCTGAAAAACAGTAGCGCATTTGGATAATGGTCGATCAGAGAACAATGAGACTGAGGCGCGTGCACGAGGCGACACCGTGTTTTTATTTTTTCGTCTTTGAACGTAAACAGGGTTTCCCGGTCAGAATATTATCGCTTTTTTACGAGAAAAATCGCATAAAAATTGATTTTAAACAGCGGTTGACATGCTTCGAATTACAGTAATGGAATATTTAGAATTTTTTTGTCACGAAACGCGTCGGGCGCGTCACCCTTCGTTACCCTTCAGATAGTGTCTTGAACGCACGAACAAAACAGAGGATATTTGAACATAACTATGGATTATTTTGAACCAAACCAACATTTGTTATTGAAGTAGAAGTCCTGGGAGTGCATTCTGACGAGGAACAGCAAAGGTAATCATATTTTTCTAATAGTAAATCGGAGTTTGGTGAGGGCCAAACTTGGTGGGTGTCAAATTAGCTAGCCTGTGATGGCTGGGCTATCTACTCAGAATATTGCAAAATGTGCTTTTGCCGAAAAGCTATTTTAAAATCGGACATAGCGATTGCATAAAGGAGTTCTGTATCTATAATTCTTAAAATAATTGTTATGTTTTTTGTGAACGTTTATCGTGAGTAATTTAGTAAATTCACCGGAAGTTTGCGGTGGGTATGCTAGTTCTGAATGTCACATGCTAATGTAAAAAGCTGGTTTTTGATATAAATATGAACTTGATTGAACAAAACATGCATGTATTGTATAACATAATGTCCTAGGATTGTCATCTGATGAAGATCATCAAAGGTTAGTGCTGCATTTAGCTGTGGTTTGGGTTTATGTGACATTATATGCTAGCTTGAAAAATGGGTGTCTGTCACGTCCTGACCAGCAGAGGGCGTAATTGTGTTACTCTTGGTCAGGATGTGGCAGGTGGTTTGTGTTTGTTAAATGTTGTGTTGGTGATTGGGACTTCCAATTGAAGGCAGGTGTGTTGAGTTGACTTTGATTGGAAGTCCTATATAGGTGTGTGTTTTTCTATGGGGTTGTGGGTGGTTGTCCTTGCACTGCATTGTATGTGCCTGCAAGACTGTTGCTGTCGTAGGTACTGTTTATTGTTTGTTTCAAGTGGATGCTTTACGTGTTTTATTTAATAAACATGAGTGTCCACAATCCCGCTGCACCTTGGTCCTCTTCTCTCCAGTACGACATTTTCTGTGACGAGTACGACATTTTACGTGACAGAACCACCCACCAGCAAAGGACCAAGCAGCGGAAGAACGAGGAGGAAGGATGGACCTGGGAGGACAAGTTAAGGGAGCTAAGGGAACCCGAGAGGCAGCCCCAATAATTTTTTTTGGGGGGGCACAAGGACTGTTTGACGGGGCAAGGATGGAGCCCCAGGCCAGCTCCCCGCACTAGCCCTGAGGTGCGTGTCTCCAGGCTGGCACATCCAGTACCAGCCCCACGAATCAGGCGTCTAGTGCGTCAGCCCAGCCTCGCCAGTCAACAGTCACCAGAGCTGCCCGCCAGTCAAGAGTCACCAGAGCTGCCCGCCAGTCAAAAGTCACCAGAGCTGCCCGCCAGTCAAGAGTCGCCAGAGCTGCCCGCCAGTCAAGAGTCGCCAGAGCTGCCCGCCAGTCAAGAGTCGCCAGAGCTGCCGGCCAGTCGTAAGTCGCCAGAGCCGCCCGCCAGTCAGGAGCCGCCAGAGCCGCCCGCTAGTCAGGAGCCGCCAGAGCCGCCCGCTAGTCAGGAGCCGCCAGAGTGGCCCGTCTGCCCGGAAATGCCAGAGTGGCCCGACTGCCCGGATCTGCCCGAGTGACCCGACTGCCCGGATCTGCCAGAGTGGCCCGACTGCCCGGAACTGCCAGAGTGGCCCGACTGCCCGGAACTGCCAGAGTGGCCCGACTGCCCGGAACTGCCAGAGTGGCCCGACTGCCCGGAACTGCCAGAGTGGCCCGACTGCCCAGAACTGCCAGAGTGGCCCTACTGCCCGGAACTGCCCGAGTGGCCCTCCTGTCCTCCGGCACAGCCCGAGTGGCCCTCCTGTCCTCCGGCCCAGCCCGAGTGGCCCTCCTGTCCTCCGGCCCAGCCCGAGTGGCCCTCCTGTCCTCCGGCCCAGCCCGAGTGGCCCTCCTGTCCTCCGGCCCAGCCCGAGTGGCCCTCCTGTCCTCCGGCCCAGCCCGAGTGGTCCTTCTGCCAGGGTCAGCCCGAGTGGCCCCTCTAGCGGCGCCACCGAAGTGGGCGACGCCGAAGGTGGAGCGAGGTCCACGTCCTGCACCTGAGCCACCTCCAGGATAGGTGGGTTGGGGAGGGAGGGTGTAGCACAGTGCCATCGGTGACGGCAGCCACCCTCCCTTCCCTCCCTTATTGTTTAGGGGTTATTGTTTGTTGGTTTTGTTGGGGTATTGGGGATTTTCTTGTGTTTTCTTTTTTTAGGTACATCCCGGGGTCTGCACCTTGAGGGGGGGGGGGGTACTGTCACGTCCTGACCAGCAGAGGGCGTAATTGTGTTAGTCTTGGTCAGGATGTGGCAGGTGGTTTGTGTTTGTTAAATGTTGTGTTGATTATTGGGACTTCCAATTGAAGGCAGGTGTGTTGAGTTGCCTTTGATTGGAAGTCCTATATAGGTGTGTGTGTTTTTCTTTGGGGTTGTGGGTGGTTGTCCTTGCACTGCATTGTATGTGCCTGCAAGACTGTTGCTGTCGTAAGTACTGTTTATTTTTTGTTTCAAGTGGATGCTTTACTTGTTTTATTTAATAAACACGAGTGTCCACAATCCCGCTGCGCCTTGGTCCTCTTCTCTCCAGTACGACATTTTCTGTGACGAGTACGACATTTTCTGTGACGAGTACGACATTTTCTGTGACGAGTACGACATTTTATGTGACAGCGTCTGATTATTTCTGGCTGGGTACTCTGCTGACATAATCTAATGTTTTGCTTTCGTTGTAAAGCCTTTTTGAAATCGGACAGTGTGGTTAGATTAACGAGAGTCTTGTATTTAAAATGGTGTAAAATAGTCATATGTTTGAGAAATTGAAGTAATAGCATTTCTAAGGTATTTGAATAACGCGCCACGGGATTCCACTGGCTGTTGAGTAGGTGGGACGATACCCTAGAGAGGTTAACCGATAGCTGACACCTGAATACCAATCAGATCCAGTGTTAACCGATAGCTGACCCCTGAATACCAATCAGATCCAGTGTTAACCAATAGCTGACACCTGAATACCAATCAGATTCAGTGTTAACCGATAGCTGACACCTGAATACCAATCAGATCCAGTGTTAACCGATAGCTGACCCCTGAATACCAATCAGATCCAATGTTAACCGATAGCTGACCCCTGCATACCAATCAGATCCAGCGTTAACCCATAGCTGACACCTGAATACCAATCAGATGCCGGTGTCAGAGGTGGAACTGCGTTGGAGCCGTCAAATCGGTGAGCAGCTGCTCTTGGTCATTGTCACGAAGCTACACCCGCGTTAGAAGTTGAAAATGAGAAATTCTAGGCTATATATATATATATAATTCATTTTGTTCAAACTGAAAGTCATTAATTAAATAATGAGGATTTCTGTCAGCCTAATTTGAGGTGTAGATTACATCTCACATTCCAGTGTTGGAGTGTGGATGGGATTGTTATGGGTTATATTTACCCCTCTGCATCTCCAGATGAATAAACTAAATGACCTAAGCTGACACCGGACTCATGTTCCAGTTGATTTTATTCCTAGGAGTATCTAAAAGCATGTGAGCTGTGATATTATAGACAAACCTAACGGACTGATCTCTGTAGATGTCATTAGGTTCCCATTCTATTTTGATTTTAAATACTATTCATAGGATTCTAAAAACAATGCCTGGTTGTGGTATTGGCTGTGTTTCAGCGATACAGTTTAGTCACAGCGGAGGACCCTCTGCTGGTCACGGTTAGAGGGCGTCTATAGCCCTTCACGCTACAGGACAGGGGTGGGTAGTCTTAGCTGGTGTAGTAGGGCTAGTCTGACAGTAGTGGGTGCAGGCTTTTGCTCCAGCCAAAGCAGTAACACACCTGATTCAACTAATTAAAGATTGATTAAAGACTATAATTAGTTGATTAGGTTTGTTGCTACTAAAGCCTACACTCATCACAAGCAAAGCCCTTTCATCATTAAATTGGATACCGCTGCTGTAGTGCATATTTCTGCAGTGGGACATCTTTCTAAAACTAGGTCTTTCTGTGGTTGTGGTAGTGACAGTTTGATTGGGTGACCTCTTATAACAACTGATTTTATTTGGCCCCCCAATTTAAAAAAAAATCATAACTTTTACACATAAAATATTGTAAAAACAGCAGAAAATAAATACCAAATAAGCTCCATGTGATTTTTAAGTATTGCCTCACATAATACAGAAATATATCTGATCATATACAGTAAGCAAGGTTTGAAATGATAGTTTAAGTCAAATATTATATCTGTTTGGGCTTCCTGTGGTCAATATGCAGTCTACCTTGATCAACATGTTCACCAGACAGATACATGTTATCTGACACCTGGTCAGTTCATTAGACAGATACATGTGATCTGACAACTTGTTTGCGTAAGACAATGAAGTAGAAAAAGAACAGAGAGAGAAAGAAAGAGAGTTGATCTGATCTGAATGTGGCAGGACACACGGTGACTCAGGGGGAACAGGAATAGATCTGATCTGAATGTGGCAGGACACACGGTGACTCAGGAGGGAACAGGAATAGATCTGATCTGAATGTGGCAGGACACACAGTGACTCTGGGGGGAACAGGAATAGATCTGATCTGAATGTGGCAGGACACACGGTGACTCTGGAGGGAACAGGAATAGATCTGATCTGAATGTGGCAGGACACACTGTGACTCTGGGGGGAACAGGAATAGATCTGATCTGAATGTGGCAGGACACACGGTGACTCTGGAGGGAACAGGAATAGATCTGATCTGAATGTGGCAGGACACACGGTGACTCAGGGGGGAACAGGAATAGATCTGATCTGAATGTGGCAGGACACACGGTGACTCAGGAGGGAACAGGAATAGATCTGATCTGAATGTGGCAGGACACACGGTGACTCAGGAGGGAACAGGAATAGATCTGATCTGAATGTGGCAGGACACACGGTGACTCAGGGGGGAACAGGAATAGATCTGATCTGAATGTGGCAGGACACACGGTGACTCAGGAGGGAACAGGAATAGATCTGATCTGAATGTGGCAGGACACACGGTGACTCAGGAGGGAACAGGAATAGTCATAAACTCATACATCAAGAGCAGAAGTGGGCCATAGGGTGGTGCCCAGTACCTGCTGATGTCATAAAAGAGAGACTGGAAACATTGTCGTGGCAACCTGGCACCCGGTCGGCATGGTAACATGACCCTCAGAGTACAGGCTCTTTGGTGATGAGTAAATACGCTGTTATGAGGCCACTGTCATGACGGCATGATGCTTGAGGTGACGTGCCATTAATGAAGGTAGTGAGGATATGACATACTGACAGCTGTCAAACAGAGGACCTACAGTAGACCTGTACTAGGAGCCTACTGTAGATCATTTAAATGTATTTTATGAACTTATGATAAGAAAGTTAATTATTTTAATTTTTTGATACATGTATCTAACAATGTTATTTTTAACATTTCCTGTCTTTTATTTCCTAGGTGATATAAATGAGTTAACAGTCTCTCTTGTTGCCCCATACACCAAACCTTCAACCACTCTCCTTGTTCTGTAGTGTCCCAGTGTAGTACAGGACAAGGAGAGGGACACTACAGGACAGGAAAGGGACACTGCAGGACAAGGACACTGCAGGACAGGGACACTGCAGGGCAGGACAGGCGAGAACCGAATGTTTTTAGTCATTGAAAATATACCATTGCAGAACTAAATTATAACAGCAGTAAAGCTTTAAGTCTCTACAGGAGGGTTCCTTAATGACACCCCATCAGTCTCCTAAGCCTTCTGGATGCCAACAACTCTAACAACTCTGTAGGCAGGTCTTATATCAAAGACCGGCCCTCATGACCAGCTGTATCAAAGCACAGTTTGGACATCTCTGAAGGTCCCATGCTGCTGGAGAAGCTTTTGAAATGAAAGCTACATGAAAGCTCCACAGGCCTAAACAGTGTTGTCTTGAGGCAAGACAAAATAAGTTGGGAAAAAAACCTGCCTTGTCCAATTCCTCTATGAAATACAGCAGATGTTGGGGTAGCTGACACGTCCTGTGTGGCAGCTTGCAGGTCTCTTTTATGTGTGCTGCTGCCTGTGCACTTGACTGTGTTGTGTTGTTGTGTTGTGGTGTGTTGTGTTGTTGTGTGTTGCACTGCCTGTGCAGACTGCACTGTGGTTCACACTGTAAATGTGTGTAGAGGAATCTAATTATGGTAAATATAAATCAATTAATTGCTATTTTCTTGTCATCAAGATGCAACTTGGCATGTCTATGGTAACTTTCTGCTAGTGAAGAACTATAAGTCATAGCAACATCACTACAGACCTATAAGTCATTCACCAGGAAGCTAGCAACATCACTACGGACCTATAAGTCGTTCAATAGGAAGCTAGCAACATCACTACGGACCTATAAGTCATTCACCAGGAAGCTAGCAACATCACTACGGACCTATAAGTCATTCACAAGGAAGCTAGCAACATCCCTACGGACCTATAAGTCATTCACCAGGAAGCTAGTAACATCCCTACGGACCTATAAGTCATTCACCAGGAAGCTAGCAACATCACTACGGACCTATAAGTCATTCACTAGGAAGCTAGCAACATCACTACGGACCTATGAGTCATTCACCAGGAAGCTAGCAACATCACTACGGACCTATAAGTCATTCACTAGGAAGCTAGCAACATCACTACGGACCTATAAGTCATTCACTAGGAAGCTAGCAACATCCCTACGGACCTATAAGTCATTCACCAGGAAGCTAGCAACATCCCTACGGACCTATAAGTCATTCACTAGGAAGCTAGCAACATCCCTACGGACCTATAAGTCATTCACTAGGAAGCTAGCAACATCACTACGGACCTATAAGTCATTCACTAGGAAGCTAGCAACATCACTACGGACCTATAAGTCATTCACCAGGAAGCTAGCAACATCCCTACGGACCTATAAGTCATTCACCAGGACGCTAGCAACATCCCTACGGACCTATAAGTCATTCACTAGGAAGCTAGCAACATCACTACGGACCTATAAGTCATTCACCAGGAAGCTAGCAACATCCCTACGGACCTATAAGTCATTCACCAGGAAGCTAGCAACATCACTATGGACCTATAAGTCATTCACCAGGAAGCTAGCAACATCCCTACGGACCTATAAGTCATTCACTAGGAAGCTAGAAACATCCCTACGGACCTATAAGTCATTCACTAGGAAGCTAGCAACATCACTACGGACCTATAAGTCATTCACCAGGAAGCTAGCAACATCCCTACGGACTTATAAGTCATTCACCAGGAAGCTAGCAACATCACTATGGACCTATAAGTCATTCACCAGGAAGCTAGCAACATCCCTACGGACTTATAAGTCATTCACCAGGAAGCTAGCAACATCCCTACGGACCTATAAGTCATTCACCAGGAAGCTAGCAACATCACTATGGACCTATAAGTCATTCACAAGGAAGCTAGCAACATCCCTACGGACCTATAAGTCATTCACCAGGAAGCTAGCAACATCCCTACGGACCTATAAGTCATTCACTAGGAAGCTAGCAACATCACTACGGACCTATAAGTCATTCACCAGGAAGCTAGCAACATCCCTACGGAGCTATAAGTCATTCACCAGGAAGCTAGCAACATCACTATGGACCTATAAGTCATTCACCAGGAAGCTAGCAACATCCCTACGGACCTATAAGTCATTCACCAGGAAGCTAGCAACATCACTACGGACCTATAAGTCGTTCAATAGGAAGCTAGCAACATCACTACGGACCTATAAGTCATTCACCAGGAAGCTAGCAACATCACTACGGACCTATAAGTCATTCACAAGGAAGCTAGCAACATCCCTACGGACCTATAAGTCATTCACCAGGAAGCTAGCAACATCACTACGGACCTATAAGTCATTCACTAGGACGCTAGCAACATCACTACGGACCTATAAGTCATTCACTAGGACGCTAGCAACATCACTACGGACCTATAAGTCATTCACTAGGAAGCTAGCAACATCACTACGGACCTATAAGTCATTCACTAGGAAGCTAGCAACATCCCTACGGACCTATAAGTCATTCACTAGGAAGCTAGTAACATCCCTACGGACCTATAAGTCATTCACCAGGAAGCTAGCAACATCACTACGGACCTATAAGTCATTCACTAGGAAGCTAGCAACATCACTACGGACCTATGAGTCATTCACCAGGAAGCTAGCAACATCACTACGGACCTATAAGTCATTCACTAGGAAGCTAGCAACATCACTACGGACCTATAAGTCATTCACTAGGAAGCTAGCAACATCCCTACGGACCTATAAGTCATTCACCAGGAAGCTAGCAACATCCCTACGGACCTATAAGTCATTCACTAGGAAGCTAGCAACATCCCTACGGACCTATAAGTCATTCACTAGGAAGCTAGCAACATCACTACGGACCTATAAGTCATTCACTAGGAAGCTAGCAACATCACTACGGACCTATAAGTCATTCACCAGGAAGCTAGCAACATCCCTACGGACCTATAAGTCATTCACCAGGACGCTAGCAACATCCCTACGGACCAATAAGTCATTCACTAGGAAGCTAGCAACATCACTACGGACCTATAAGTCATTCACCAGGAAGCTAGCAACATCCCTACGGACCTATAAGTCATTCACCAGGAAGCTAGCAACATCCCTACGGACCTATAAGTCATTCACTAGGAAGCTAGCAACATCACTATGGACCTATAAGTCATTCACAAGGAAGCTAGCAACATCCCTACGGACCTATAAGTCATTCACCAGGAAGCTAGCAACATCACTATGGACCTATAAGTCATTCACAAGGAAGCTAGCAACATCCCTACGGACCTATAAGTCATTCACCAGGACGCTAGCAACATCCCTACGGACCTATAAGTCATTCACTAGGAAGCTAGCAACATCACTACGGACCTATAAGTCATTCACCAGGAAGCTAGCAACATCCCTACTCAAATCCAACTATAACAAGGTGTTGACTATGACAGGCTTTACACACTGACTGGCTGGCTGACTGACTGGCTGACTGACTGAATGACTAGCTGACTGACTGACTGACTTGCTGACTGGCTGACTGGCTGACTGGCTGACTGACTGGCTGAATGACTGGCTGACTGACTGGCTGACTGACTAGCTGACTGGCTGAATGACTGGCTGACTGACTGGCTGACTGGCTGACTGACTAGCTGACTGACTAGCTGACTGACTGGCTGACTGGCTGACTGACTGGCTGACTGACTGGCTGAATGACTAGCTGACTGGCTGACTGACTGATTGGCTGACTGGCTGGCTGATTGACTAGCTGACTGGCTGACTGACTGACTAGCTGACTGGCTGACTGACTGACTGGCTGACTGACTGACTGGCTGACTGGCTGGCTGAATGACTATCTGACTGGCTGACTGACTGACTAGCTGACTGGCTGACTGACTGGCTGACTAGCTGACTGACTGGCTGAATGACTAGCTGACTGGCTGACTGACTGACTAGCTGACTGGCTGACTGACTGGCTGACTGACTGACTGGCTGACTGACTGGCTGACTGACTGACTGACTAGCTGACTGACTGGCTGACTGACTGGCTGACTGGCTGAATGACTGGCTGGCTGACTAGCTGACTGGCTGAATGACTGGCTGGCTGACTAGCTGACTGGCTGAATGACTGGCTGACTGGCTGACTGACTGGCTGACTGACTAGCTGACTGGCTGACTGACTGGCTGACTGACTGGCTGACTGGCTGACTGACTAGCTGGCTGACTAGCTGACTGGCTGAATGACTGGCTGGCTGACTGGCTGAATGAGTGACACTGGCTGACTGGCTGACTGACTGAATGACTAGCTGACTGACTGGCTGACTGGCTGAATGACTGGCTGGCTGACTGGCTGACTGACTGAATGACTAGCTGACTGACTGGCTGACTGACTGACTGACTGGCTGACTGGCTGACTGACTGAATGACTAGCTGACTGACTGACTGACTGGCTGAATGAGTGACACTGGCTGACTGACTGACTGGCTGATTGGCTGAATGACTAGTTGACTGGCTGAATAGCTGACTAGCTGACTGGCTGAATGACTGACTGACTGGCTGACTGACTGTAGAGAAGATGAAACACAGATGTAATTGGAGGTAAGAGGCAGAGGAATTGACATCCTTTTCCAGGATGACTATTGTATTTGAGGCAGAGGAATTGATGTCTTTTTCCAGGACGACTATTGCATTAGAGGCAGAGGGATTGACGTCCTTTTCCAGGACAACTATTGCATTAGAGGCAGAGGGATTGACGTCCTTTTCCAGGACAGCTATTGTATTAGAGGCAGAGGGATTCACGTCCTTTTCCTGGACAACTATCTTATTAGAGGCAGAGGGATTGACGTCCTTTTCCAGGACAACTATTGTATTGGAGGCAGAGGGATTGACGTCCTTTTCCAGGACAACTATTGTACTAAAGACAGCTTGTGCCTGTACTATATACACCATGGTGGAATGTCCATGGTGAGCGTGCAAGGTATGGCAGTGAGTGACTGGGTGTTGCAATGTGGAACGTTTCCAGCTTGCCAGTGACCCCAGATTCCTTGTCGAGGATCACATTGCTAGCAGATTATCCAGCTGCATGCAGAAAGACACTGCTGAAATGACAGATTCAGTCTTCTTGTACCGTGTTATAGGACACCAAGGCTTTTTGGAAGAGTGACTGGCTGGGTTAAGACCCATCACAAGTCTTCAGGTCTCAGGCAAGGTTAGTCATATGTGAGGGCATCTCTTACTTTCAGTTGTTAGTCATCATGATGTCTTTCCATTCTTCTGTGGTAACGCAGTAGCTTGTTGACATCAGGATTAGTTCAAAACATTGGTCACAGTCATCAAAATGGCTTCCCGAATAGTAATGTAGCAATGTTGATGATTACCCAAAGCTAAGGACCAACAGGTCTAAACATGGTTTTTACACTTACCTCTTTTCCTCTCTCTCTCTCTCCCTCTCTCTCTCTCTCTCTCTCTCCCTCCCTCCCTCTCTCGCTCTCGCTCTCTCTCTCCCTTCCTCTCTACCTCTCTCTCTCCCTCTCTCTCTCTCTCGCTCCCTCTCTACCTCTCTCTCTCTCTCTCCCTCTCGCTCTCTCTCCCTCTCTCTCTCTCTCTCTCTCTCTCTCTCCCTCCCTCTCTCTCTCTCTCTCTCCCCCTCTCTCTCTCTCTCCCTCCCTCTCTACCTCTCTCTCTCCGTCTCTCTCTCTCTCCCTCTCTCCCTCTCTCCCTCTGGCAAGGGCTCGGTAAGCAGAGAGGAGTGAATCTCAACACAGATACAGTTTTGCAGGGTAAATAAAATACTGAGTACCAGCCAAGAGGTTGGACAGACACCAAGAGCTCACTGTGACACAAGCAGTCATCATTTAACATTTTCCACTGAGGTAGTTGAACTAAGGGAGCTATAATAATTCAGGTTGTAGATTCTACAATTCCAAGCAGGAACTTTCTCAGTTAAGTACGTGCAACATGTTAATACATTCTCAGTAATGTACGTGCTACAATTCAGTTGAATGTAATTTGTACCATGAGCATTTTGTCTACATGTCACCAATGACTTATCTCAAACACTAAAACCAAAATGAGTCATCTATAGATTTAGACATGTTCTATCTATGAGTCATCTATAGATCTGTTCTATCTATGAGTCATCTATAGATCTGTTCTATCTATGAGTCATCTATAGATCTGTTCTATCTATGAGTCATCTATAGATCTGTTCTATCTATGAGTCATCTATAGATCTGTTCTATCTATGAGTCATCTATAGATATGTTCTATCTATGAGTCATCTATAGATATGTTCTATCTATGAGTCATTTATAGATATGTTCTATCTATGAGTTATCTATAGATATGTTCTATCTATGAGTCATCTATAGATACGTTCTATCTATGAGTCACCTATAGATACGTTCTATCTATGAGTCACCTATAGATACGTTCTATCTATGAGTCACCTATAGATACGTTCTATCTATGAGTCATCTATAGATATGTTCTATCTATGAGTCATCTATAGATATGTTCTATCTATGAGTCATCTATAGATATGTTCTATCTATGAGTCATCTATAGATTTAGAACTATTGATAATCCTCTTGTGTTCCAGAGAGCGGTGAGGAGCATGTGTGTGTGTGTGTGTGTGTGTGTGTGTGTGTGTGAGTGAAAGGTTACCTACAATCATCTCTGAAACTTAACCTCAGGCTGGAGGGGTAATGAGTAGAGGGAGTATGGATGTGGGGGCGTGGGTGGATTGTGATTCGCTAAGGACTGATATTATGGCAAAGCTCATGACCAGTCATTTTACAGGACACCTGTTGCCAGGGGTGGAGTGGGGAAGCATTACAGCATTACACCTTCTGCTCTCCGGGGCAGGAAGTTTGTCAACAGGTCAAAGGTCATGGGATTGATCCTCCAACAGGTGAGGCAGAGTAAGGGCTACTTGGAGAGCACACACACACACACAAAAAACACAAACACACACACACACACACACACACACACACACACACACACACACACACACACACACACCTGCCCCTTGTGTCAATCAACGACTCCTCTAGAACTCGGTGGGGACTAAAGGGATACAAACCTTCCTCACCATTCACAGTTTATGATAGGTACCATTTAACCTGGAACCATCCAGTTTACGATAGCTACCCTTTAACCTGGAACCATCCAGTTCATGATAGGTACCCTTTAACCTGGAACCATCCAGTTCACAATAGGTACCATTTAACCTGCAACCATCCAGTTTATGATAGGTACCCTTTAACCTGGAACCATCCAGTTCACAATAGGTACCATTTAACCTGGAACCATCCAGTTCATGATAGGTACCCTTTAACCTGCAACCATCCAGTTTATGATAGGTACCCTTTAACCTGGAACCATCCAGTTTACGATAGGCACCCTTTAACCTGGAACCATCCAGTTTACGATAGGCACCATTTATCCTGGAACCATCCAGTTTATGATAGGTACCCTTTAACCTGGAACCATCCAGTTTACGATAGGCACCCTTTAACCTGGAACCATCCAGTTTACGATAGGCACCATAAATCCTGGAACCATCCAGTTTGTGATAGGCACCATTTAACCTGGAACCATCCAGTTTATGATAGGTACCCTTTAACCTGGAACCATCCAGTTTACGATAGGTACCATTTAACCTGGAACCATCCAGTTTACGATAGGTACCCTTTAACCTGGAACCATCCAGTTTATGATAGGTACCCTTTAACCTGGAACCATCCAGTTTACGATAGGCACCATTTATCCTGGAACCATCCAGTTTACGATAGGCACCATTTATCCTGGAACCATCCAGTTTATGATAGGCACCATTTATCCTGGAACCATCCAGTTTATGATAGGCACCATTTAACCTGGAACCATCCAGTTTATGATAGGTACCCTTTAACCTGGAACCATCCAGTTCACGATAGGCACCCTCTAACCTGGAACAATCCAGTTTACGATAGGTACCATTTAACCTGGAACCATCCAGTTCACGATAGGTTCCTTTAGCCTGGAACCATCCAGTTTACAATCGGTACCCTTTAACCTGGAACCATCCAGTTTATGATAGGCACCCTCTAACCTGGAACCATCCAGTTTATGATAGGTACCCTTTAACCTGGAACCATCCAGTTTACGATAGGTACCATTTAACCTGGAACCATCCAGTTTACGATAGGTACCCTCTAACCTGGAACCATCCAGTTTACGATAGGTACCATTTAACCTGGAACCATCCAGTTTACGATAGGTACCCTCTAACCTGGAACCATCCAGTTTACGATAGGTACCTCTAACCTGGAACCATCCAGTTTACGATAGGCACCCTCTAACCTGGAACCATCCAGTTTACGATAGGTACCCTCTAACCTGGAACCATCCAGTTTTACGATAGGTACCCTCTAACCTGGAACCATCCAGTTTACGATAGGCACCTCTAACCTAGAACCATCGGGTTTACGATAGGTACCCTCTAACCTGGAACCATCCAGTTTACGATAGGCACCATTTAACCTGGAACCATCCAGTTTATGATAGGTACCATTTAACCTGGAACCATCCAGTTTACGATAGGCACCATTTAACCTGGAACCATCCAGTTTACGATAGGCACCATTTAACCTGGAACCATCCAGTTTACGATACGTTCCCTCTAACCTGGAACCATCCAGTTTATGATAGGTACCCTCTAACCTGGAATGTAGAGATATAACAGTGATTCAGCCAGTGAATTTCCACCAGGGCTGGAAGGAGACAGGTCAGAGTGTTTTCTGTCTGTTTTCTATGTTCTTTCTCCTCAGACTGTAGTATGTGTCCTGTCTCAACCTTAAAGCCCTCTAGTGAAATCTGATCCTGTTTCTATTTTTAACACCCTGGCACAGGGTTCACAAATCTATGGGTGGGTGTTCAGGGCTGGGTCGTAAACAGCGTGTACCCAGAATTCTATGGGTGCTGCTGGGTTGTAAACCACAGTTTGTCGTGTACCCATGGGGCTTTGGGTGTTTTACAGGGTAGGATAGTTTACTACAGTGTGTATCCAGACCACTATAGGTGTTACACAGGGTTGGATAATTTTCTACAGTGTGTACCCAGACCACCATAGTATGATAGGATAGGGTGGTCTACAGTATGATAGGATAGGGTAGTCTGCAGTAAGATGGTGGTCTACAGTATGATGGTGGTCTACAGTATGATGGGATAGGGTAGTCTGCAGTAAGATGGTGGTCTACAGTATGATAGGATAGGGTAGTCTGCAGTAATATGGTGGTCTACAGTATGATAGGATAGGGTAGTCTACAGTATGATGGTGGTCTACAGTATGATAGGATAGGGTGGTCTACAGTATGATGGTGGTCTACAGTATGGTAGGATAGGGTGGTCTACAGTATGACGGTGGTCTACAGTATGATAGGATAGGGTGGTCTACAGGTTGATGGGATAGGGTGGTCTACAGTATGATGGGATAGGGTGGTCTACAGTATGATGGTGGTCTACAGTATGATGGTGGTCTACAGTATGATACAATAGGGGGGTCTACAGTATGACGGTAGTCTACAGTATGATGGTGGTCTACAGTATGATAGGATAGGGTGGTCTACAGTATGATGGGATAGGGTGGTCTACAATAGAATGGGATAGGGTGGTCTACAGTTTGATGGGATAGGGTGGTCTACAGTATGATGGTAGTCTACAGTATGATAGGATAGGGTGGTCTACAGTATGATGGTGGTCTACAGTTTGATGGGATAGGGTGGTCTACAATATGATGGGATAGGGGGGTCTACAATATAATTGGATAGGGTGGTCTAAAGTATGATGGTAGTCTACAGTATGATAGGATAGGGTGGTCTACAGTATGATGGTGGTCTACAGTTTGATGGGATAGGGTGGTCAACAGTATGATGGGATAGGGGGGTCTACAATATAATGGGATAGGGTGGTCTACAGTATGATGGTAGTCTACAGTATGATAGGATAGGGTGGTTTACAGTATGATGGGATTGGGTGGTCTACAGTATGATGGGATAGTGTGGTCTACAGTATGATGGGATAGGGTGGTCTACAGTATGATGGTGGTCTACAGTTTGATGGGATAGGGTTGTCTACAGTATGATGGGATAGGGTCGTCTAGAGTATTATGGGATAGGGTGGTCAACAGTTTGATGGGATAGGGTTGTCTACAGTATGATGGGATAGGGTGGTCTACAGTATGATGGGATTGGGTGGTCTACAGTATGATGGGATAGTGTGGTCTACAGTATGATGGGATAGGGTGGTCTACAGTATGATGGTGGTCTACAGTTTGATGGGATAGGGTGGTCTACAGTTTGATGTGATAGGGTGGTCTACAGTATGATGGGATAAGGGCTTCTACAGTATGATAGGATAGGGTGGTCTACAGTATGAAGGATTGGGTGGTCTACAGTATGATGGGATAGGGTGGTCTACAGTATGATAGGATAGGGTGGTCTACAGGTTGATGGGATAGGGTGGTCTACAGTATGATGGGATAGGGTGGTCTACAGTATGATGAGATAAGGTCTTCTACAGTATGATAGGATAGGGTGGTCTAGAGTATGAAGGATTGTGTGGTCTACAGTATGATGGGATAGGGTGGTCTACAGTATGATAGGATAGGGTGGTCTACAGGTTGACGGGATAGGGTGGTCTACAGTATGATGGGATAGGGTGGTCTACAGTATGATGGGAAAGGGTGGTCTACAGTATGATAGGATAGGGTGGTCTACAGTATGATAGGATAGGGTAGTCTACAGTATGATGGTGATCTTCAGTTTGATGGGATAGGGTGGTCTACAGTATGATGGGATAGGGTGGTCTACAGTTTGATGGTAAAAGGTGGTCTACAGTATGATGGGATAGGGTGGTCTACAGTATGATAGGATAGGGTGGTCTACAGTATGATGGGATAGGGTGGTCTACAGTATGATGGGATAGGGTGGTCTACAGTATGATGGGATAGGGCGGTCTACAGTATGATAGGATAGGGTGGTCTACAGTATGATGGGATAGGGCAGTTTACAGTATGATGTTGGTCTACAGTATGATGGGATAGGGTGGTCTACAGTATGATGGGATAGGGCGGTCTACAGTATGATGGGATAGGGTGGTCTACAGTATGATGGGATAGGGCGGTCTACAGTATGATAGGATAGGGTGGTCTACAGTATGATGGGATAGGGCAGTTTACAGTATGATGTTGGTCTACAGTATGATGGGATAGGGTGGTCTACAGTATGATGGGATAGGGTGGTCTACAGTATGATGGATTGGGTGGTCTACAGTATGATGGGATAGGGTGGTCTACAGTATGATGGGATAGGGTGGTCTACAGTATGATGGGATTGGGTGGTCTACAGTATGATGGATTGGGTGGTCTACAGTATGATGGGATAGGGTGGTCTACAGTATGATGGGATAGGGTGGTCTACAGTATGATGGATTGGGTGGTCTACAGTATGATTGGATAAGGTCTTCTACAGTATGATGGGAAAGGGTGGTCTACAGTATGATAGGATAGGGTGGTCTACAGTATGATGGGATAAGGTCTTCTACAGTATGATGGGAAAGGGTGGTCTACAGTATGATGGGATAGGGTGGTCTACAGTATGATGGGATAGGGTGGTCTACAGTATGATGGGAAAGGGTGGTCTACAGTATGATGGGATAGGGTGGTCTACAGTATAAAGGATTGGGTTGTCTACAGTATGATGGGATAGGGTGGTCTACAATAGAATGGGATAGGGTGGTCTACAGTATGATGGGATAGGGTGGTCTACAGTATGATGGGATAGGGTGGTCTACAGTATGATGGGATAGGGTGGTCTACAGTATGATGGGATAGGGCAGTCTACAGTATGATGTTGGTCTACAGTATGATGGGATAGGGTGGTCTACAGTATGATGGGATAGGGTGGTCTACAGTTTGATGGATTGGGTGGTCTACAGTATGATGGGATAGGGTGGTCTACAGTATGATGGGATTGGGTGGTCTACAGTATGATGGATTGGGTGGTCTACAGTATGATGGGATAGGGTGGTCTACAGTATGATGGGATAGGGCGGTCTACAGTATGATGTTGGTCTACAGAATGATGGGATAGGGTGGTCTACAGTATGATGGGATAGGGTGGTCTACAGTATGATGGATTGGGTGGTCTACAGTATGATGGGATAGGGTGGTCTACAGTATGATGGGATAGGGTGGTCTACAGTATGATGGGATTGGGTGGTCTACAGTATGATGGATTGGGTGGTCTACAGTATGATGGGATAGGGTGGTCTACAGTATGATGGGATAGGGTGGTCTACAGTATGATGGATTGGGTGGTCTACAGTATGATCGGATAAGGTCTTCTACAGTATGATGGGAAAGGGTGGTCTACAGTATGATAGGATAGGGTGGTCTACAGTATGATGGGATAGGGTGGTGTACAGTATGATGGGATAGGGTGGTCTATAGTATGATGGGATAGGGTGGTTTACAGTATGATGGGATAGGGTGGTGTACAGTATGATGGGATAGGGTGGTCTACAGTATGATGGGATAGGGTGGTCTACAGTATGATGGGATAGGGTGGTCTACAGTATGATGGGATAGGGTGGTCTACAGTATGATGGGATTGGGTGGTCTACAGTATGATGGATTGGGTGGTCTACAGTATGATGGGATAGGGTGGTCTACAGTATGATGGGATAGGGTGGTCTACAGTATGATGGATTGGGTGGTCTACAGTATGATTGGATAAGGTCTTCTACAGTATGATGGGAAAGGGTGGTCTACAGTATGATGGGATAGGGTGGTCTACAGTATGATGGGATAGGGTGGTCTACAGTATGATGGGATAGGGTGGTCTACAGTATGATGGGATAGGGCGGTCTACAGTATGATGTTGGTCTACAGTATGATGGGATAGGGTGGTCTACAGTATGATGGGATAGGGTGGTCTACAGTATGATGGATTGGGTGGTCTACAGTATGATGGGATAGGGTGGTCTACAGTATGATGGGATTGGGTGGTCTACAGTATGATGGATTGGGTGGTCTACAGTATGATGGGATAGGGTGGTCTACAGTATGATGGGATAGGGCGGTCTACAGTATGATGTTGGTCTACAGTATGATGGGATAGGGTGGTCTACAGTATGATGGGATAGGGTGGTCTACAGTATGATGGATTGGGTGGTCTACAGTATGATTGGATAAGGTCTTCTACAGTGTGATGGGAAAGGGTGGTCTACAGTATGATGGGATAGGGTGGTCTACAGTATGACGGGATAGGGTGGTCTACAGTATGATGGGATAGGGTGGTCTACAGTATGATGGGATAGGGTGGTCTACAGTATGATGGGATAGGGTGGTCTACAGTATGATGGGATAGGGTGGTCTACAGTATGATGGGATAGGGTGGTCTAAAGTATGATGGGATAGGGTTACACACACACACACACACACACACACACACACACACACACACACACACACACACACACACACACACACACACACACACACACACACACACACACACACACTGCTGAATTGTACCAAGGTGTGTGTGCTGGTGTTCATGTTCTCATGAGCACTTGTATACGTTTATAACCATGCATGTGTGTGTATGTGTGTTTACGTGTACATGTTCATGTGTGTGTGTGTGTGTGTGTGTGTGTGTCTGTGTGTGTGTGTGTCTGTGTGTGTGTGTGTGTTTACGTGCATGTGTTCATGTGTGTGTGTAGAGAGAGAGCCAGCAGGACCTCTGGGCCTCTTTGATTGCAGGCAGTCAGACTGTCTGGCACCCTCAAAGTAGCCTGTTCATCCCTGGCCATGGACAGCTGTTGTCTCTGTGACTAGAGAGAGGAGAGGAGGGGGAGAGGGGAGTGACTGGACACAGTGGAACAGGACTCAGCAGTAACCCGCAAATGTTGTGTTCATACCAGATTCTGGGGTTGTTCTGAAGTTCTATGAACCAGAATCTAAAGGCACTTGATGGCAGAAGGTAGCATCAGGTTGGGAGTTTGGATCAAATGTTGCCTCTGCTTGTATCTCTATGCTCCTTGAGGTGTCATGTGTTCCAGAGAGGGTCACCCAAGGCTACCCACCATGTTAAAGAGAGTCCTGTGTCATGTTACTTTGAAGAGCCGACAACAGGTGCAGAGAGAGCGAGACAGAGAGAGGAGAGAGAGACAGAGAGAGACAGAGAGAGAGAGAGAAGGGGAGAGAGAGAGACAGAGAGAGGAGAGAGAGAGACAGAGAGAGGAGAGAGAGAGAGAGCGAGATAGAGGGAGGGAGAGAGAGAGAGGAGAGAGATATATAGAGAGAGAGAGAGAAAGAGAGAGAGAGGAGAGAGAGAAAGAGAGAGAGAGGAGGGAGAGAGAGAGAGAAGGAGAGAGAGAGAGAGAGAAAAGAGAGAGAGAGAGAAAGAGAGAGAGAAAGAGAATGAGAGTAGGAGAGAGAGAGAGAAGGAGAGAGAGAGAGAGAGAAAGAGAAGAGAGAGAAAGAGAGGAGAGAAGGAGAGAGATATCCCTGACTGTACTGGTGGGTGTCTGTTATGCTATGATTACGGTGTGAGAAGTGATTGACATAGCTGTCCAGCCTGAGAAATGGAATGGAACTAATGTGAGAGTAGCTGGTTGAGGGGAAACGATTTGAACGTGTCACCACCAGGGACACCTCTGTGTGACAACTTCTCTTGAGGACAACATACCCCGTCCAAAAGTGTCCATCAGGTTCCAACAACCTGTTCTGTAGAGACCTTGTCACACGTGTGCTTTCCTTCACTCTGCCAGTTTGACCTCTTAGTGCGGTTTCTCTTCCCTACATTCCCTCTACTATAAGGAACAGCTGAGAAACTCTGCTGCATCAGATTGACTGTCTTGTCCCATATTGAAGACGCTGCTTTGGCTGGAGGCAGTGTGACAAACAGTGTGTTTGTATGACGTAAACCCTGGACTTCCTCAGAGTGAGAACACCCTCAGCAGAGTACTGAGAGGGTAGCTCCCTGGCGGAGTAGTGCGATCCAGACCACCACTGAAACAGGAATAAACTACAAACTCAGCCTGACAACCACCATGAGGCTGAACCCTGATACTGTGCTATTGGATAGGCAGATGGAAGTGAAGGAAATATACATTTTCAGCTGAATTGTAAAACTGATATTAAATTGCAGATATTGTTGTTGATTTTGTGTGTGTGTGTGTGTGCGTGTGTGCGTGCGTGTGCGTGCGCGTGCGTGTGTATGCGTGCGTGCGTGTGTGTGTGTGTGCATGGTGTTAAGAGAGAAAGGCTTTATGAGGTGATGTTCCTGGTTTACTGCTTGTAGCTCAGTGAGTTCTTCAGTTGCTCATTGCTGTAAAATGGAGACATCCTCACAATCCAATGGGTCTCGTCAACCGTGGAAGTCAGGTCCTCTTTACTGCTCACCTAAACACTAAGCCTGTCCTGCTCTGGGTTGGGCTGGGCTTACAAGAACTTTTTCTTTAACGTTTTAGTAATTTAGCAGACGTTCCTATCCAGAGCGACTTGCGTTCATCTTAAGATAGCTAGGTGGGAAACTACATATCACAGTCATAGGAAGTACATTTTTCCTCAATAAAGTAGCTATCAGCAAAGTCAGAGCGAGACTTAGTTCACAAAATGCTTTTTTTATATATGGTCGGGGTGAGAAGGGGGTGCTTGGGTATTATTTAAGATACTCTTTGAAGAGGTAGATACTATTTGAAGAGGTAGATACTATTTGAAGAGGTAGATACCATTTGAAAAGGTAGATACCATTTGAAGAGGTAGATACCCTTTGAAGAGGTAGATACCATTTGAAGAGGTAGATACCATTTGAAAAGGTAGATACCATTTGAAGAGGTAGATACCATTTGAAGAGGTAGATACCATTTGAAGAGGTAGATACCATTTGAAGAGGTAGATACCATTTGAAGAGGTAGATACCATTTGAAGAGGTAGATACTATTTGAAGAGGTAGATACCATTTGAAGAGGTAGATACCATTTGAAGAGGTAGATACCATTTGAAGAGGTAGAGGTAGATACCATTTGAAGAGGTAGATACCATTTGAAGAGGTAGATACCATTTGAAGAGGTAGATACTCTTTGAAGAGGTAGATACCATTTGAAGAGGTAGATACCATTTGAAGAGGTAGATACCATTTGAAAAGGTAGATACCATTTGAAGAGGTAGATACCATTTGAAGAGGTAGATACCATTTGAAGAGGTAGATACTATTTGAAGAGGTAGATACCATTTGAAGAGGTAGATACCATTTGAAGAGGTAGATACCATTTGAAGAGGTAGATACTATTTGAAGAGGTAGATACCATTTGAAGAGGTAGATACCATTTGAAGAGGTAGATACCATTTGAAGAGGTAGAGGTAGATACCATTTGAAGAGGTAGATACCATTTGAAGAGGTAGATACCATTTGAAGAGGTAGATACCATTTGAAGAGGTAGATACTCTTTGAAGAGGTAGATACCATTTGAAGAGGTAGATACCATTTGAAAAGGTAGATACCATTTGAAGAGGTAGATACCATTTGAAGAGGTAGATACTCTTTGAAGAGGTAGATACTATTTGAAGAGGTAGATACTATTTGAAGAGGTAGATACTATTTGAAGAGGTAGATACTCTTTGAAGAGGTAGATACTATTTGAAGAGGTAGATACCATTTGAAGAGGTAGATACTCTTTGAAGAGGTAGATACCATTTGAAGAGGTAGATACTATTTGAAGAGGTAGATACTATTTGAAGAGGTAGATACTCTTTGAAGAGGTAGATACCATTTGAAGAGGTAGATACCATTTGAAGAGGTAGATACCATTTGAAGAGGTAGATACCATTTCAGAAGGTAGGGTTTCAGATGTTTTCAGAAGATGGGAAGGGACTCTTCTGTCCTAGCTTCATGGGGAAGCTCATTCCACCTTTGGGATGCCAGGACAGAGAAGAGCTTGGACTGGTCTGAGTGGGAGCTGCCCTCCCGTAGGGGTGGGAGGGTCAAGAGACCAGAGGCGGCAGAACGGAGTGCTCGGGTTGGGATGTAGAGTTTGAGCAGGTAAGGAGGGGCAGTTCCTCTTGCTGTTCCGTAGGTAAGCACCATGGTCTTGTAGTGGACGAGAGCTTCCACTGGAAGTCAATAGAGTGTGTGGAGGAGCGGAGTGACATGGGAGGACTTAGGAAGGTTGAACACCAGGCGGGCTGCAGTGTTCTGAAGAAGTTGCAGGGGTTTGAAGGCACTAGCGGTGAACCTAGCCAACTGAGAGTTGAGGGCTGTGGGCTGAGGGCTGAGGACTGAGGACTGAGGGCTGAGGGCTGAGGACTGAGGGCTGAGGACTGAGGGCTGAGGACTGAGGGCTGAGGGGTGAGGACTGAGGGCTGAGGACTGAGGGCTGAGGGCTGAGGACTGAGGACTGAGGATTGAGGGCTGAGGACTGAGGGCACCCCCTGTGCTGTCTTGATTTCTGTGACGGTAGCAGCAGCTGTCCAGAGACTGGTCCCTCACACAGGCCCATAAATCTACCTAACCCAGCAGCGTGCTGGACACAAATAGCCAGAAAGACGTTATCACACACTATACACTAGACCACTAACTGACACACACACAGTCAGGAAATATTTCATGTCACACTTTGAAATATTCAATGTCAGGAAAAGAGACGTGATTGATGTTTCTGGTGTTGATAGTAAATCTTTACAATTATAGACCGACCAGAGACCATCAGTCCTCTCTTGTTGGTGGAATCTGGAACCTCTTTGTGGGTTAGAATAGATCAAATGGAGAGAATTAATGTTTTTTTTATCAGAATAACTCATTATAAATGATAATGGAATAATGATTTATCTCTGTCTGACCTGTCTCATTCTGATTCCTTATCAGCCAAAAATAAAGTCTCTCTGTCTGACCTGTCTCAGTCTGTTTCCTTATCAGCCAATACTAAAGTCTCTCTGTATGACCTGTCTCAGTCTGATTCCTTGTCATCCGATGTTTTCCTGAACATGTTGATGAGTTCGTTGGTCGGTTTGCTTTCTCGTTTCATTTATAATCCCTCTCTTCCTCTCTTCCTTCAGAAAACATGTCATCGTCATGGCCACTTCAATCACAGCATCCCCTTGTCACTGTTATCTTTGAATGGACTCTAAAGGACAGTAGTCTTCAGTGTGTTTAAGCTCTGATTGACGACCTGCGCCCTGAGGTCTAGGAAAACATCCTAACGTCAGAATCATACAAACACCCGGCTGTTTAGTGACAATGACAAGCCAAGACACAACAGGTTCCCTGGGAGCCTGGGCCAAGGTCTGTCACCTGGGGGAGGAGAAGTGGAGAAGTTATTGACCAGGTGACGAGCTGGGCCAAGGTCTGTCACCTGGGGGAGGAGAAGTGGAGAAGTTATTGACCAGGTGACGAGCTGGGCCAAGGTCTGTCACCTGGGGGAAGAGAAGTGGAGAAGTTGGTGACGAGCTGGATCTAAGGCACTGAATCGCAGTGCTTGAGGTGTCACTACAGATCCGGGTTTGATCCCGGGCTGTGTCGCAGCCGGCCGTGACCGGGAGACCCATGAGGCGGCGCATAATTGGCCGGGCGTCGTCCGGGTTAGGGGAGGGTTTGGCCGGCCAGGATGTCCTTGTCCCATCGGGCTCTAGCGACTCCTGTGGTGGGCTGGGATGTCCTTGTTCCATCGGGCTCTAGCGACTCCTGTGGTGGGCTGGGATGTCCTTGTTCCATCGGGCTCTAGCGACTCCTGTGGTGGGCTGGGATGTCCTTGTTCCATCGGGCTCTAGCGACTCCTGTGGTGGGCTGGGATGTCCTTGTCCCATCGGGCTCTAGTGACTCCTGTGGCCGGCCGGGATGTCCTTGTTCCATCGGGCTCTAGCGACTCCTGTGGTGGGCTGGGATGTCCTTGTTCCATCGGGCTCTAGCGACTCCTGTGGTGGGCTGGGATGTCCTTGTCCCATCGGGCTCTAGCGACTCCTGTGGTGGGCTGGGATGTCCTTGTCCCATCGGGCTCTAGCGACTCCTGTGGTGGGCTGGGATGTCCTTGTTCCATCGGGCTCTAGTGACTCCTGTGGTGGGCTGGGATGTCCTTGTTCCATCGGGCTCTAGCGACTCCTGTGGTGGGCTGGGATGTTCTTGTCCCATCGGGCTCTAGCGACTCCTGTGGTGGGCTGGGATGTTCTTGTCCCATCGGGCTCTAGCGACTCCTGTGGTGGGCTGGGCAGAATAGAACAGAGCAGAGCAGAGCAGAATAGAACAGAACAGAGCAGAATAGAACAGAGCAGAATAGAACAGCGTAGAATAGAACAGCATAGAACAGAGCAGAATAGAATAGAATAGAATAGAACAGCACAGAATAGAATAAAACAGAATAGAACAACAGAGAATAGAACAGAGCTGTCACGGTTGTCGTAAGGAGAGGACCAAAACGCAGCAGGGACATGTATACTCATCTTCTTTATTGACGGGAAAAGAAGGAAAAAAACAAACAAACACATATACAAAAATAATAAAACGATGAACGACAAAATAACAGTCTTGAAGGCAACACAGCAATCCAAGAACAATCTCCCACAAACACTTAACCGAACACATACCCATATATAGGTCTCTCAATCAGAGGCAACTAGAAAACACCTGCCTCCAATTGAGAGTCCAACCCCAATAAACTAGACATAGAAATACAAAAGACTAGAGACCACATAGAAATACAAACATAGAACATAACCCCCAAAATCCGCAACTAACTAAACAAACACCCTACTAAATAAATCACCACCCCGAACCACATAAACAAAATACCTTTTGCCACATCCTAACCAAACTACAATAACAAATAACCCTTATACTGGTCAGGACGTGACAAGAGCAGAGCAGACTAGAACAGAGCAGACTAGAACAGAGCAGAATAGAACAGAGCAGAATAAAACAGAATAGAACAGCACAGAACAGAATAGAACAGCACAGAACAGAATAGAACAGAGCAGAGCAGAATAGAACAGAGCAGAATAGAATAGAACATAATAGAACAGCGCAGAATTGAACAGCGCAGAATAGAACATGGCAGAATAGAATAGAACAGAATAGAACAGCACAGAATAGAACAGAGCAGAGCAGAATAGAACAGAGCAGAATAGAACAGAGCAGAATAGAATAGAACAGAACAGAATAGAACAGAATAGAACAGCACAGAATAGAATAAAACAGAATAGAACAACAGAGAACAGAATAGAACAGAGCAGAATAGAACAGAGCAGAATAGAACAGCGCTGAGCATAGGCCCCGTCAAAGAGATCAAAGAGGTGGCCATGGGCCCTGTCAAAGAGGTCAAAGAGCTGGGCACGGGCCCTGTCAAAGAGATCAAAGAGGTGGCCATGGGCCCTGTCAAAGAGGTCAAAGAGGTGGGAATGGGCCCCGTCAAAGAGGTCAAAGAGGTGGGCATGGGCCCTGTCAAAGAGGTCAAAGAGGTGGGCATGGGCCCTGTCAAAGAGGTCAAAGAGGTGGCCATGGGCCCTGTCAAAGAGATCAAAGAGGTGGCCATGGCCCTGTCAAAGAGGTCAAAGAGGTGGGAATGGGCCCCGTCAAAGAGGTCAAAAAGGTGGCCATGGGCCCTGTCAAAGAGGTCAAAGAGGTGGCCATGGGCCCCGTCAAAAAGGTGGACTTCAGAGAGAGGGAGGCAGACGGCAGGGAACTGTTGTGTGTAATGAATTCCGGGCCGTCGTCGTTGACCATGTGGTAAACAGAGGCCTTACCATGGCAGATGCTGCCAGATTAGTTCACCCTAATCTGAAAAGATCAACTGTCAATTCCATCATGAGAACATTTTGCCAAGAAAACCAGTAAGTCTGCAGGATATGCACTGTGCTTTACCTTGACAGTTACAGGAAATGACATATTGTAATGCATGTAAATTCACAAAACATGTTGCAGTATTCTTACAGTATGATCTATTCAATCAATCAGTCACATTTATTTATAAAGCCCTTTTTACATCAGCCTGTCACGCCCTGGCCATAGAGAGGGTTTTGTTCTCTATTTTGGTTAGACCAGGGTGTGACTAGGGTGGGCATTCTATGTCCTTTGTTCTATGTTTTGTATTTCTTTGTTTTGGCTGGGTATGGTTCTCAATCAGGGGCAGCTGTATATCGTTGTCTCTGATTGGGAGTCATACTTAGGCAGCCTGTTTTCCTTTGGGTTTTGTGGGTGGTTAATTTCTGTTTAGAGTTGATGTTCCTGACAGAACTGTTTGGCTGTCGTTCATTTTCTTGTTTTGTTTAAAGTGTTCTATTAAATGATGAGCACTCTCCACGCTGCGCCTTGGTCTACTCCCTTCGACACCAGTTACACAGCCGATGTCACAAAGTGCTGTACAGAAACCCAGCCTAAAACCCCAAACAGCAAGCAATGCAGATGTAGAAGCACGGTGGCTAGGAAAAACTCCCTAGAAAGGCAGGAATATAGGAAGAAACCTAGAGAGGAACCAGGCTCTGAGGAGTGGCCAGTCCTCTTCTGGCTGTGCCGGGTGGATATTATAACGGTACATGGACAAGATGTTCAAACGTTCATAGATGACCAGCAGGGTCAAATAATAATAATCACAGTGGTTGTAGAGGGTGCACCAGTTCAGCACCTCAGGAGTAAATGTCAGTTGGCTTTTCATAGCCGATCATTCAGAGTATCTCTACTGCTCCTGCTGTCTCTAGAGAGTCAAAAACAGCAGGTCTGGGACAGGTAGCATGTCCGGTGAACAGGTCAGGGTTCCATAGCCGATCATTCAGAGTATCTCTACCACTCCTGCTGTCTCTAGAGAGTCGAAAACAGCAGGTCTGGGACAGGTAGCACGTCCGGTGAACAGGTCAGTGTTCCATAGCCACAGGCAGAACAGTTGAAACTGGAGCAGCAGCACGACCAGGTGGACTGGGGACAGCAAGGAGTCATCAGGCCAGGTAGTCCTGAGGCATGGTCCTAGGGCTCAGGTCCTCCAACAGAAAGAGAGAAAGAGAAAGAAAGAGAGAGAATTAGAGGGAGCATACTTAAATTCACACAGGACACCGGATAAGACAGGAGAAATACTCCAGATATAACAGACTGACCCTAGCCCCCTGACACATAAACTACTGCAGCATAAATACTGGAGGCTGAGACAGGAGGGGTCGGGAGACACTGTGGCCCCGTCCGACGATACCCCCAGACAGGGCTAAACAGGCAGTGTATAACCCCACCCACTTTGCCAAAGCACAGCCCCCACACACACTAGAGGGATATCATCAACCACCAACTTACCATCCTGAGACCAGATCGAGTATAGCCCACAAAGATCTCCCCCACGGCACAACCACGGCACAACCAACCGGGACAGGAAGATCACGTCAGTGACTCAACCCACTCAAGTGACGCACCCCTCCTAGGGACGGCATGGAAGAGCACCAGTAAGCCAGTGACTCAGCCTCTGTAATAGGTTAGAGGCCGAGAATCCCAGTGTAGAGAGGGGAACCGTCCAGGCAGAGACAGCAAGGGTGGTTCGTTGCTCCCAGTGCCTTTCCGTTCACCCTTCACCCTCTTGGGCCCCAGACTACCACTCAATCCAGGGACCTACTGAAGAGATGAGTCTTCAATAAAGACTTAAGGTTGAGGCCGAGTCTGCGTCTCTCACATGGATAGGCAGACCACTCATTAAAATTGAGCTCTATAGGAGAAAGCCCTGCCACCAGCTGTTTGCTTAGAAATTCTAGGGACAGTAAGGAGGCCTGCATCTTGTGACCGTAGCGTACGTGTAGGTATGTACGGCTGGACCAAATCGGAAAGATAGCTAGGAGCAAGCCCATGTAATGCTTTGTAGGTTAGCGGTAAAACCTTGAAATCTTGATATCAGTGATTGCAACATGTTTTGTTCTGCTAACATGTTGTGCTGCTACCGTGTTGTTGTCATGTTGTGTTGCTACCATGCCGTGTTGTCATGTGTTGCTGCCATGTTATGTGGTCGTCTTAGACATTTACATTTACATTTAAGTCATTTAGCAGACGCTCTTATCCAGAGCGACTTACAAAATTGGTACATTCACCTTATGATATCCAGTGGAGCAACCACTTTACAATAGTGCATCTAAATCTTTTAAGGGGGGGGGTTAGAAGGATTACTTTATGCATCCTAGGTATTCCTTGAAGAGGTGGGGTTTCAGGTGTCTCCGGAAGGTGGTGATTGACTCCGCTGTCCTGGCGTCGTGAGGGAGCTTGTTCCACCATTGGGGTGCCAGAGCAGCGAACAGTTTTGACTGGGCTGAGCGGGAACTGTGCTTCCTCAGATGTAGGGAGGCGAGCAGGCCAGAGGTGGATGAACGCAGTGCCCTTGTTTGGGTGTAGGGCCTGATCAGAGCCTGAAGATACGGAGGTGCCGTTCCCCTCGCAGCTCCGTAGGCAAGACCATGGTCTTGTAGAGGATGCGAGCTTCAACTGGAAGCCAGTGGGAGAGAGCGGAGGAGCGGGGTGACGTGAGAGAACTTGGGAAGGTGAACACCAGACGGGCTGCGGCGTTCTGGATGAGTTGTAGGGGTTTAATGGCACAGGCAGGGAGCCCAGCCAACAGCGAGTTGCAGTAATCCAGACGGGAGATGACAAGTGCCTGGATTAGGACCTGCGCCGCTTCCTGTGTGAGGCAGGGTCATACTCTGCGAATGTTGTAGAGCATGAACCTACAGGATCGGGTCACCGCCTTGATGTTAGTGGAGAACGACAGGGTGTTGTCCAGGGTCACGCCAAGGTTCTTAGCACTCTGGGAGGAGGACACAATGGAGTTGTCAACCGTGATGGCGAGATCATGGAACGGGCAGTCCTTCCCCGGGAGGAAGAGCAGCTCCGTCTTGCTGAGGTTCAGCTTGAGGTGGTGATCCGTCATCCACACTGATATGTCTGCCAGACATGCAGAGATGCGATTCACCACCTGGTTATCAGAAGGGGGAAAGGACAAGATGAATTGTGTGTCGTCTGCATAGCAATGATAGGAGAGACCATGTGAGGATATGACAGAGCCAAGTGACTTGGTGTATAGCGAGAATAGGAGAGGGCCTAGAAAAGAGCCCTGGGGACACCAGTGGTGAGAGCACGTGGTCCGGAGACAGATTCTCGCCACGCCACCTGGTAGGAGCGACCTGTCAGGTAGGACGCAATCCAAGCGTGGGCCGCGCCGGAGATGCCCAACTCGGAGAGGGTGGAGAGGAGGATCTGATGGTTCACAGTATCAAAGGCAGCAGATAGGTCTAGAAGGATGAGAGCAGAGGAGAGAGAGTTAGCTTTAGCAGTGCGGAGAGCCTCCGTGACACAGAGAAGAGCAGTCTCAGTGAATGACCACTCTTGAAACCTGACTGATTTGGATCAAGAAGGTCATTCTGAGAGAGATAGCAGGAGAGCTGGCCAAGGACGGCACGTTCAAGAGTTTTGGAGAGAAAAGAAAGAAGGAATACTGGTCTGTAGTTGTTGACATCGGAGGGATCGAGTGTAGGTTCTTTCAGAAGGGGTGCAACTCTCGCTCTCTTGAAGACAGAAGGGACGTAGCCAGCGGTCAAGGATGAGTTGATGAGCGAGGTGAGGTAAGGGAGAAGGTCTCCGGAAATGGTCTGGAGAAGAGAGGAGGGGATAGGGTCAAGCGGGCAGGTTGTTGGGCGGCCAGCCGTCACAAGACGCGAGATTTCATCTGGAGAGAGAGGGGAGAAAGAGGTCAAAGCACAGGGTAGGGCAGTGTGAGCAGGACCAGCGGTGTCGTTTGACTTAGCAAACGAGAATCGGATGTCGTCGACCTTCTTTTCAAAATGGTCAACGAAGTCATCCGCAGAGAGGGAGGAGGGGGGGAGGGGGAGGAGGATTCAGGAGGGAGGAGAAGGTGGCAAAGAGCTTCCTAGGGTTAGAGGCAGATGCTTGGAATTTAGAGTGGTAGAAAGTGGCTTTAGCAGCAGAGACAGAAGAGGAAAATGTAGAGAGGAGGGAGTGAAAGGATGCCAGGTCCGCAGGGAGGCGAGTTTTCCTCCATTTCCGCTCGGCTGCCCGGAGCCCTGTTCTGTGAGCTCGCAATGAGTCGTCGAGCCACGGAGCAGGAGGGGAGGACCGAGCCGGCCTGGAGGATAGGGGACATAGAGAGTCAAAGGATGCAGAAAGGGAGGAGAGGAGGGTTGAGGAGGCAGAATCAGGAGATAGGTTGGAGAAGGTTTGAGCAGAGGGAAGAGATGATAGGATGGAAGAGGAGAGAGTAAGGGAGAGAGAGAGCGAAGGTTGGGACGGCGCAATACCATCCGAGTAGGGGCAGAGTGAGAAGTGTTGGATGAGAGCGAGAGGGAAAAGGATACAAGGTAGTGGTCGGAGACTTGGAGGGGAGTTGCAATGAGATTAGTGGACGAACAGCATCTAGTAAAGATGAGGTCAAGTGTATTGCCTGCCTTGTGAGTAGGGGGGGAAGATGAGAGGGTGAGGTCAAAAGAGGAGAGGAGTGGAAAGAAGGAGGCAGAGAGGAATGAGTCAAAGGTAGACGTGGGGAGGTAAAGTCACCCAGAACTGTGAGAGGTGAGCCATCCTCAGGAAAGGAACTTATCAAGGCGTCAAGCTCATTGATGAACTCTCCAAGGGAACCTGGAGGGCGAAATGATAAGGATGTTAAGCTTGAAAGGGCTGGTAACTGTGACAGCATGGAATTCAAAGGAGGCGATAGACAGATGGGTCAGGGGAGAAAGAGAGAATGTCCACTTGGGAGAGATGAGGATCCCAGTGCCACCACCCCGCTGACCAGAAGCTC
Source organism: Salmo trutta (assembly GCF_901001165.1). Taxonomy (NCBI): domain Eukaryota; kingdom Metazoa; phylum Chordata; class Actinopteri; order Salmoniformes; family Salmonidae; genus Salmo; species Salmo trutta. The sequence goes on from NW_021823292.1 coordinate 48,700, forward strand.
TCGGGGTGTGCGAGAACACGTGGGCAGACGAGGAGAGAGCTGTAGGAGTAGCAGTGTTATCTGTGGTAATCCATGTTTCCGTCAGCGCCAAGAAGTCGAGGGACTGGAGGGTAGCATAGGCTGAGATGAACTCTGCCTTGTTGGCCGCAGACCGGCAGTTCCAGAGACTGCCGGAGACCTGGAACTCCACGTGGGTCATGCACGCTGGGACCACCAGGTTAGAGTGGCAGCGGCCACGCGGTGTGAAGCGTTTGTATGGCCTGTGCAGAGGGGAGAGAACAGGGATAGACAGACACATAGTTGACAGGCTACAGAAGAGGCTACGCTAATGCAAAGGAGATTGGAATGACAAGTGGATACACGCTCGAATGTTCAGAAAGTTAGCTTACGTTGCAAAAAATCTTTTGACTAAAATGATTAAAATGATACAGTAACTGCTGGCTGGTGAAGTAGGCTAGCTAGCAGTGGCTGCGTTGTGACTTTGTTTGAAAGTGTAGCTGGCTAGGTAACCTCGATAGTTTCAGTGCTACCTTATCTGATACAAAGCAGCTATGTAGCTAGCTAACAAACACTAATCAAGACGTTCC